>NC_092521.1:4250031-4307531 GCF_037038585.1 Patagioenas fasciata | reverse complement strand
CTTAGTGACCAAAGCTAAAAAAGCTCTACATCTTTTGTAGTAAGTTGTGAGAGACATCGTAGCTCAAGCTCCAGTCTTTCTTAGCAGAGTGTAATAGTGTGGGTATTTCCAGAGCCAAAAACCGCAGCAAAAAATACATAACACTATCTAAGGAACACAATGGAACCACACAGGACCCAGAGAAGACCCACAATCAAGCAATATGAGATGCTACTCTGTGCTATGGGATTGTAGGGTATGATTAAGCAACATGGACTTGTAACTTGGCCTTGAGGATGGAATTAAGCTCTTGGTAATTTTAAAACAAACAATATACCTCAGACACCTGAAGGTCTTTCTTGAGCAAGGGTAGTGGATGGAAAGCTCATGGGTACTTCGATTCAAGCATACTGCTTTAAACATGCATGTTAGGCAACTGGTGCAGGTTAGCGATTGACCTGCTGGAAGGCAGCATTGGGGAGAAAGACCTGGGAGTTCCAGTTGCCAACAGGTTGACCATGAGTCAACAATGTGCCCTTGTGGCCAAGAAGGTCAATGGTACCTGGGGTGCATTAGGAAGAGTGTGACCAGCAGGTCGAGGGAGGTTGTTCCTTCCTCTCTGCTCTGCCCTGGTGAGGCCACATCTGGAGTTCTGTGTCTAGTTCTGGATTCCTCAATTTAAGAAGAACAAAGAATTACTGGAGGGAGTCCAGTGGTGGGAAACAAAGATGATGAGGGGCCTGGAGCATCTTTCTTATGAGGAGAGACTGAGAGAGCTGGGTCTGTTCAGCCTGAAGAAGAAAAACTGAGAGGGGATCTCGTCAATGTTTATCAGTATCTCAAGGGTGGGTGCCAAGAGGATGGACCAGACTCCTTTCAGTGGTGCCCAACGATAGGATGAGGGACAACAGGCACAGACTGAAGCACAGGAAGTTCCATCTGAATATGAGGAGAAACTTCTTTCCTTTGAGGTGCCAGAGCCCTGGACCAAGCTGCCCAGAGAGGTTGTGGAGTCTCCTTCTCTGCAGACATTCAAACCCACCTGGACACCTTCCTGTGTGCTCTGCTCTGGTGAACCTGTTTTAGCAGGTGGGTTGGACAGGATGATCTCCAGAGGCCACTTCAACTCCAACCATTCTGTGATTCTGTGAATTTGTGTTTCTGTATCATTATCACACTGTGTTTTTGTCTCTTTCCCCCCCAAGAAAAGCAACAGCAAACTAAGTTTGTGTCTGAAGGAAAATCTTAATTAACATTCTGAAAGAAGCAGGATATCATGTGACATTTCCAGGAGATCTTTCTCCCTCTGGGATTCATTTTTCCAGGAATTCCAGGGAAAAAATATAGAAAGAATCATAAACTCCAATGAGTGACTCTTCATTCAAAATAAAAAAAGAAGAAAAACAGAAACAATTCCCAAATCCTCAAAAACAAAGCCTTCAATTCCTTCTGAAGTAACATCTTCATCTGAAAAATGGGTTTAACAATAGGACTATTTCTGCTATCTCAGGTTCTGGGTACTGTGAGTTTAAAGACAAATATGCTGAAACTAATATTAAGTTGAGAATAAGGCTTAGTAATCTCACTAAATGTTAATAGAGTTTTAATGCTGTTTTCATTAACTTTGTGCCCTTTCATATAAAGCTGGAGGGCTACTCAATGATAAGAAAACCCCACTGATATAGTCGCATGAATGGATGCTAAATGCAAATTCTGGAGCACTGGGCAATGCTCACAGCAGGGCTTTGACAGGATAAAGATTTTATGGAGTGTCATATTAGGACTTGTTGAGTAGGCTGAATGTCAAGAGTAAAAGCAACAGCAGGAAAAAATGAAAGCAAAAAGATCTCTGAAGTGACTTTTTTTTTTCTGGAAACTGCAATTAAAAAAATTAACTTTGCTCTATAAGTAGCTAAAAACCCAATAGGAAGCTCATCAAAGGAGATTTAAATGAAAAAAGAGAAATCTGACAGAGAGCAAAACCCCGCCTTTCACTGGCAAGTCAGAGACAGGCTGACAAAATATTTCTGGCAGGCCTAAACTCTTAAAAAATATTCAGCAGGGCATTCATTATCTGAGCTGCAGCATCAAGCCTAATACTTTGGTTGGGACTTTTTTTGGGGAGAGCGGGTGGTGAAGTAATTGTCAGTAGGCTGTGGGGAGGAAGAACTCTCGTGAACAGGACAGCCTGACAAAAACAAAATCCCTACCTGGAAATGCAGATATAACAGGGCAAGAGCATGAGTTTTATTTCCAATTCACTCACAGACTCTCTCTGTATTTCTAATTCAAAGTCCCTGCAGTGAAACATGGAACTGAAACTCAGGAGCAGTTTCACCAGCTTCTACAGGACAGGGAGGTCACACCTGCTTAGCATTAAGAATTTGCTGAAGGTTCTGTTTGAGCCTTCCCTAAATGTGCTTTTTCTCCCTGTCTGTGAATATGGGAGGGTCATTATTTCGGTAGGTATTTACCAACAATGGACAAAAACCTCTGTCTCAATGAATGTTAAAGCCAGCATTACCCTCACTAATTTCTCTATACAGAAACATCTCAAGAGCACAAGTTCTCCAAAATTAACATGAGTGTTAAAGGTAGAAAGGGAAGAGTTAACTTGTGCCTGTGGTTAAATTTCACTACTGATAAGAAATGACCTAAATGTCTAGTTTTCAGAGCAGCCAAAGTGAGGTAACATCATATGTTGCCATGTTTTATAGTAACTGAACACTAAACTTGGGTTCATTACTCAGAGTCTTTGCAGTGAAAAAACACCAGCCTTTTCCTTGGACAAATAACTTGAATTCCTTGAATTGGCATAATTTACCATAAAGGTCTAAGCAAGTTAATCCAAGGATATAACTCAACAGCAAGGAAACACTGAACACGATTTCAGCCACGTGGATTGTTGAAACAGAGCAGGCAAATTAAACTTATCATAACAAGCTAATATCTACTCCTATCTTGGCAAATAAAATCCCCCACATTGCCTCTTTTTTTCTGACAATAAGACCTACCCAAAAAATAAGCCCTAGCATGCTTTTTCATGATTCTTGACGATGTTCAAAATATAAGCCCTACTCCAAAAATAAGCCCTAGTTACCGTTCATTAAAAAAGTCAATTGAAATAGTGTCCAGGCAGCTATACATGTAAAAAAGTACAATTAATTGCCAAGAGAATGCAGCAGGACAGATAGACTCTTTATCAAGAAAATAGAGTCACAAGAAATTAATGATGGAATTAGAGGTCTGGAGAGTTATGATGATGTTCCAGAAGATGATGACATTACTATATTTGAATAAATGTCAATTTTTGTTCATGAATATCGGTAAATGTAGATTGTTGTCCATGGAAAAAGGAAATAGAGTCACAATAAATTAATTATGGAATTCAGGGTTTGGAGAGTTATGATGATATTCCAGAATGTGACGACATGACTGTATTTGAATAAATGTTGATTTTCTTTTTAAGAATAAATGTAGTTTGTTGTTCGTGGAAAAGTAAGACCTCCTCTGAAAATAAGCCCTAACATATCTTTCTGAGAAAAAAATAATATAAGACCCTGTCTTATTTTCAGGGAAACAGGGTATTACAGGAATTCTCTATGGCTACTTAGTTTGGAGCTGCTCCTCAACCACTTCTGGTAGGTCGTATGAGCTCATTCGGTTATGAAAATGTTTCTTATCTACTGGAAAATAGAATAGATTCTTTCCTGCCCATCCTAAGAAAGTGAGGAAGGTTATTGACAGAAAATAGTGGCAAATTCAGTTGCCCAGAAACTGAGCATCCTAGGGATGGACATGCAATGAAGCTGCAGGAACCAAAGCAAGGAAAAGTATGTGGATTAATCTGTCAGTACCACCTTTCCCCACCACTTGTGGCTGTTGCTGGCTTCATCATCTTCCCTTCTTCCTTCTCATGACTGCCCCTTTGTGGGAAACAAGGACAAACAAAATTCTGGCTACACAGAAGCAAGATGCAAGAAACATGGAATGCAGCTAAGGGTCTGGATACATATATGATGCACAAACAATTCTCAGACAGAACCTTTGCCCTCCAGTTTCTCTTTACATCAAAACCACAAATGCATCAGAGGTGGAGGATGTACCCTGCCAATCTTTTAGTCAGATTCATCATGGCTCAGCTTTTCTATCTGTAGCAATACAGTCCCTATCGAGCTTGTATCTGCCATGGATAAGACAGGTATCCTATGGATCAGTGAAATACTAAAGGGCAGTAGAAAACTCAGTATTATATTAATAACAGCTCACTACAAACAGCAATGAAAGAGTTATTAGCTAAAATTCAGCCTGGAATGTTGATTCTCCAGACCAGTGTGTTTAACCATATGTTAAACTACTGTGATACGCTTTGATCACATTAAACAATATACTATACATAAACAGTTTTAGAATTTTTTTTTTTTTCAAAATTTATAAATGTGGTTACACTATCAATAAAAATAAAATAAAAATATATCTATTTCTTTTTGCTCCCATCGTACAACTTTGTATGTGTTTATATAACTTATTCTGGGCTTCAGGGTACTCACTGAATCAAGTTACTGAAAGTTTTGACCATGTGTACACACTAAGAGAAATTTCTATCCATAAAGAAAAGTGAATTCCCAGTGTGCTGGATCAAGAGATCATAAAAACTGGCTCTTTTGACCCAGGAAAAGCACAAGTAACTGAATATGTGTGTGACTGAAGATTAGCATCTGCTACTGACCAGTAAAACTGTTGATTAAAAGCCATCATTAAGCAGTTCACTGCAACCACTGTGAAAGATTACCTAGGACCAAAGGAGAAAATCAGAAACTATTGCTAGCAGTAGATGGCAGAGAAACATAAAAAAAAAAACCCAGGCAAAAATGGCTATTAAAATATATTTTATACTTATAAAATTAGCCTTAATGAACTATAAAATAAATAAGCCTTAATGAACTATAGCAGCCACCCTCAATTATTCCTGTACTAATAAGCTTGGAGAATACATTTGCCATATACTGGTCATTAACAAGATATTCTTTGGAATATATAATTTAATAAAAGAGAAGTTGCTACAAATTAAAGGATTCCAGGAAGTTTGTGTGTCTGTCAACCCACATCAATATTTGAGTGTCAAATGGGAAAATTTCCTAGGCCAATAAACACCCAAATTGTTCATACAAGCTGAAATGCAGTTTTTATAGCTTCTCTCTTGCATTAAATTTCTCCTCTATAGCCTTTTCAATGCTGTGTTCTGTAAAAAAATGTAAATAAATATTGGTCATTGCGATCTGCTTTGTACAGAACATTTAATAGGAGTCCTTAATCACATGTTGTAAACATAATACAAATGGTAGTTGTAAAACTAAGAACAATGTTGTTCAAAATAATCAACAAGAATGTATTTTCATATAGGAAACTCTTTTACAAGGCACAGCACTAGACATCAGAAAAACAATGCTTGCTGAAATTGAAATAGAGGAAATTCCACTCTTGCATAAGAAAGAAACTCTTCTTTACTGTCAGGATGGTAAAACACTGGAATAGGTTGCTCAGAGACTTTGTGGAATCTCCAACCTCACAGGTATTCCAGACAAGCCCTGAGAATCTGCTCCAGGTCACTGTGCTTTGAGCAGGGGCTTGGACCACATGATCTCCAGAGGTGCCCAACAACTTCAACCATTCTGTGATTCTGCAAGGCACTTGCATTTTAGAAGTCTGGTTTTTAGAATCATCGAATGTCCCGAGTGGGAAGGGACCCACAAGGATCGTCGAGTCCAACTCCCTGCACAGGACAACCCCACAGTTCACACCATGTGTCTGAGGACGTTGTCCAGTCTCTTCTTGAACACTGTCAGCTTGGGGCTGTGACACCTCCCTGTGGAGCCTGTTCAGTGTCCAGCACCCTCTGGGTGAAGAACCTTTTCCTCATGTCCAACCTGAACCTCCCCTGGCACATCTTCTGCCATTCCCTCGGGTTCTGTCATTGTTCGCTAAAGAGAAGAGTTTGGCACCTGCCCCTCCTTCTCCCCTTGTGAGGAAGCTGTGACTGCCATGAGGTCTCCTCTCAGTCTCCTCTCCTCCAGGCTGAACAAACCAAGTGACTTTATAGAACCATAGAATGTCCCAACTTGGAAGGGACCAACAAGGTTCATCACAAGATGATATACAACCAAAACACAAAGTGCAATGCAGGCAGCTATCATCAAAGCCTAAAATCAGGTAGGTTTTCTTCTGTCCTCATTTCAAAAATCTCTCCAATCCAAAGCTGAGCAGAGGATGCTGTGTGGCTCTTCTTCTGTAATGACTCTAGAACTCTCAAACTTTATTGAAGAAAAAGAAGATGCCTTGAAAATATTCCACAGATGATATGGCTTTTTTTTTTTTTTTTTTAGTCTAAAGAATAGGCAGACAATCAAAAGGGATCAAATTACTGTTGTTTAATGAGTTACTGCTTATCAGCTGAGAGGCAACAATGGATGGCATGTTATTCTTAGCATCTTTAGATGACATGACATCAAAACTAATGCATTTTACTCTGCACTCTCAGCAGGCTGTACATGGGCAGCTATAGCAAGAGGTAATTCAATCAACCACAGTAATGAGCAAATTGAAATGATCTCCCTCTACCCCATCTTGTGCATCGTTTCAGTGACAAGAAGCTTTGCTCACCTTCAGGGTTGGGATGATAAGATCCATTTGAGGTGCACAGTTGTAAATACAGTGTCTCTTTGTACAAGCCCTCAACATAATAATTCCTGATGACCTACTTGTGAGAGAAATGAAATGGTTTATGCACTATAAGCAAAGTCATTCAACGCTGTAATATAAAAAGCCCATTTTGGTGTTAAAATATGGCTACTAATTGGGGATTTAATAATCTGTCAAATCTTAAGCATCTTCCTTACCAAATGCAGAAGTAAAAAACCTACTTCTCTGGCAGTTTCTTAGGAGAAAAAAAGATGGTTATTTATTTAATGAATACTAAAGTCAAAAGGCTCCTTTTCTAGATACATGTAAAAGGTGTATTTTGAGACCTGAAACAAATTCTGTAAATGAAAGGTTGTTGTGAAGCAGATTCCAACTCCCGTTAAAGCCTAATGAAACTACATGGGATATTTCAGAAAATTCACAGAGTATGGTGGAATTATAATTGTCTTCTTAAAGATGGTTTGAGAAAGCAGGCTGAGACAGTTGGATTTGTTCAGCCTGGAGAATAAAAGGCTTTGAGGAGACCTCGTATCAGCCTTCCAATACCTAAAGGGGACCTACAAAAAAACCAGAGAGGGTACATTTTACAAGGGCATGTAGTGATAGGACAAGGGGTAATGGATTTAAACTGAAAGAGAGTAGATTTATATTAGATATAAGGAAGAAATTCTTCACTGTGAGGGTGGAACAGACTGCCCAGAGAAGTTGTGGATGCCCCATCCCTAGAAGTGTCCAAGACCACGTTGGACGGGGCTTTGAGCAACCTCGACTAGTGGAAGGTGTCCCTGCACATAGCAGGGGGGTTGGAACTATATGATCTTCAAAGGTCCCTTCGAACAGAAATCATTCTATGAATCTCACATCAGAGAGAGAAAGGCAATTAGAACTTTTTATTATTTTTATATTGAACAGATGACATATTATAAAAATGTGGATATTTCTAAGATCTACCCAAGGAGGCAGATAGCTAACAAAGACATAACTACTAAATTATAACTCAGTCAGGTGTGAAGTTTTGTGGGATTTTTTAGATTATTTTGTTTTTAATTTTCATGTTAATGAAGGCCTAAGAAGAAGAAGCCAAAGAAACAGCCTTGAATAAGCCCTCTAACCTTTGTCTTGATTTCACTCCCAGGTTTAAAGAATACCTCCCAGACCATTACAGTTGCTTGGAGTAACTTGGTTGCAAACAAGACATAACAAGCTACAACACATCATGGGATGAGACCATCTTCCAACTAGGCTGACCACCACCAGGACTTTAGTGGAGGTTGCTGGGACAAAGTGCAGCACTTAGGTGAGTATATTTTATTACTTGTAATGATTTTCTTGTGATATTTAAATGCTAACCAACCTGTTGAACATCAAGTCGTTTAGGCTACCATTGCCCAAGATAGAACTTAAGTTATTGGCACAGAAGAGACAGGACAGCCTTCCCATCTACTTCACTGCACATGACCCCTCTGAGAGGCACTACTAACACGTTGGCACCAAAGACAGGGTTTTCTTGATACACGTTTTTCTTCCTGAAGAGATAATCACAGATGTTCTGCCTGCTGGGACGCTAGTTTCTCTAGCTAAACTGCCAAAATATTTCTTCTTTAACACACTGTTACCTAAGAAAACCTCCTGTGTCGGTTTTCAGGTTTTCCTGATCAAAAATTACTTTGATTTGACACCACCACCAAGGATAATAGTCATGTAACACTTTCGAGCAGCCTGTACACCACTGAGAATCATATCCTGCCAATTAGTGAATGGCATTGATTAACTATGTGCTGCCCTATTCCCAAGAAAACCTATGAGACTCTGTGTCTTAGCAGACAATGTTTTTCACATATCTCAAGAACATGGATAGGCAGAGTACCTAAGTGTATCAAAACCTGATGTTCTCAGAGCTTCTAAGCAATACTATTGTGTGCATGTCCACAGAAGAGGAAACACAACATATAGATTCTGTCTTTGCATCTGATTTTGAAGATACAACACTGCCATAATTCTAGTGGCTGTGATGTTTCAATAGAAAAACAAGCTCATTAAGACTGGATTTCTAAGTTTCTTAGGGAGAAAAGACAAAGAACAGTAATACCACTTTAAGATTTTGAGTAGGGAAAATTAAGATCTCTATTATTTGCCAGCATCAGAGACCTCTTTTTCAAATTTTCTCTTTCAGATACAAAAGCTTTCAAATATCACAGAATCAGGAGACTGAAATGGTGATGAAACACATAGAATTTGTGGCTTTTGTTGAATCAACATATACTAGCACAGAACTGGCCACTCAAAGCCTTCTGGTTCCCTACACACCAAACTTTTCATTCAACAACAGCAACATTGCCCATCTCCTCATCATCCTCAGGTCAAAAGGAATTTCTCTCCAAAGAACAGGCTGGTTTTACCTTAGCAAAAAGAACCACACACCTTCCCAAACTGACTTCATTGGAAGTCCACCACCCTAGAGCCAAGGAGCACCAGGATGAATTATGGACTCCCTTAGCTTGCTCTTCTCTGCTCTCGTCCCTCTCACAGCATCACGGTCTCACTGATTTTTGGGGCTTGACAAGACAGATAATTTGGCCATTGCCAACTGAAAATGTCAGCTAACAGTGGTGAAGTGACATGACAGCATAAATCTGTGTTGTTCTTAAAAGAAGCTTAATCCTCTCTTCTCCTGGGGGCTACTTAAGCCTCTCAAAATCCTCCTGAACCATTAAGAACCAACTGCTCTTTCCACCAGACATCACTGCTCCTGAGGAAATGAGAGCATCCATAGGGAAGAGGACACATACCACTGACTCATTCAAAGATTTTAGACACACACTTAGGACTACCTTTTCCAAACTGGAACTTAAACTTTAGGCAGGTAAGGCCATATTTAGTCTGTTAGAGGAATGATTGGTGCTGAGCACAATTCTAGTTGATATTTATTCTTCTTTTCACATGGTCTTTCCTTAAGTACCTGTGAATGACACAGTGTATGAGGCCTGATAGACCGTTGGTCTGAATCAGTATGGACATTTTTGCACAGTTTCTAGCAGTTCAAATTAATGTGCTGAAGATGAGCCTCTTCTGTCAGGTTCTTAGAGGTGTGTCTTGATGACTAAAGTTAAAAGGCATTACAAAGCATAAATAATTAATGTTTGCAGATTGCTTTGGGAAGCTTAGATCAAAGACTTGCCATCCAAGAGGTCATCACGGTACAGCCACTCAGTGGGACTACTCCATTTTCCTACTCCACTAAAAAACAGTGTAGAAACCTGAGATGTGACTAAGAAGACTGCTCACGGTTCAACAATCCTACTGATTTTGGATGCAAATCAATGAATTCATGTTACTACTTGTTAATTGAGCTGCAGGAACTGTCTACATGTGGACTCTCAAGCTAGGGCAAAGGCAACATAATACAGAGAATCATAGAATAGTTAGGGTTGGAAGGGACCTTCAAAGGTCATCTAGTCCAACCCTTAGCTCTCTTCCACAGTACAGTTAATGATCTGGCATTGTGTGATCAAAGAACATGCAGATGGCCAACAATCAACGTCAACCTGAAATGCGTTCAGCCAGAGTAACCTGATCATGTGATATCCCATCAAAACATTCATCTGTTTGAAGGTTTGGAAGAGGTGCATATAATTGGTGAAAACTCAGAGAACTTCTTAGCTATGAATCTACCTTTTTACTGGCACAGCTTCTTTTCTTGCACTGTTACTTTGAAGGATTTTTTACATAAAGCAGACTCTTGTCTCTCAAAATTTCATTTTCCACTGGTAATCGTTTCTCTCTTCTAGCTGTCTGTACCTCAGATTTTAACTGGCTGTCAGGGAAATACTTTAGCTAAGAGAAGTGCAGACACAGCCACTGGAATCAGGAAAGTCTTCAAGAAAATAAATGCTACCTTAATTTAAAAAATTGGGTGAAATCTTAGAACCAGACCCATTATATATTAATCATTGAAAATTCAGACCTCATTTTTTACTTGTTTAAATTTGAAGCACAAAAGTTACTGCAGAATCATGATGTATCTCAGTCTTTCTGCCAGAGTAAAAATTTAGCAAGGATGCCAGGATCCGAGAAATTAATTATAGACTAAAAGACAAGAATTGAATCGACAGGAATTGGCACCTGACTATAAATGTAGGAACCTTTTCAAAATAATAAGAAGTAGGCATTGCAGAGTTATTGACTCCTGACTGTGCTGCAGAGCAAACATGGCAGCAATGTCACAGCTAGGGCAGAGGGGTGAATTATTTTAGAATTTGAATGACAGCTGTTAAAAATATTGTGACCCTTTCAGGGCTTGAGACATCGAAACAAGCTTGAAAACTGAGCCACTCACATAGTTATTGAGCCATATATAGATGTGTGGTAAAAACAGAGACTTTAAGTAAAGCCAGCCCTATGATATCAATTTAAAAGTCAAAAGGAGTGCCATGACACAAACCTATCTATGTTTTGTCCTTATTTACAATGTTCATTAGGTTGAATTATTGCTCTGTTCATCACTGAGCGGGAACCGCTGTGCTCTTACGACCTGACTTTGCCAGGCATGAGATGCTTTGGGCAAATGTCGGAATTTCTATTGTAAGTGTCAGAAGAGGGTGCCCAGACTTGTTTCTTGCAGGGAAGGAATGACAGAACTGTAAATGCCAAGTACCACAACGTCACATGTCAATCTTTCCCTCCCTGTCACCTATCGCCCTCATGACCCCAAGAGATACGGATTATTGATGTGCTCTGCCTTGGAAGAACTTCCTCTTGGCTCCACATGGTACTTTATCCTGCTACGAGAGAAAGGTGCAGCATTAATGACATCAGAAGGGGCTGAGGCTGACCTAGCAAAATCCAATTTTGCAGAAAACCGTTCTGCTGTCCTGGGTTCAAGCTTTGAGATTTAAAGCTCCAAGATGAAGATGCTCTTTAGTTCTCTAGGCCACATTGCATGATGGAGCTTTCCTCTGCTCCTCTAAATACACACAGTGACTAAAAATGCAGGTTTTATGATTCCTACTGTGGTGCAAGGAACCAGACGAATGGCATGCAGTGATATTGTAGTATCTGAAAGTACAGGAAAAAAAACAACCAACCGTACACCAAAGACAGATTGTATAAAATCATCTTGCTGAACCTCATCCTTATTGGTCAAGTTACAGAAGAAATTTAACCAAATAATAAGCCCATAAATGAATTAGGCAAGGAAAACTGTGATTGCAAAGGAGGGAAAAAAGCCAATCCAAATTAAAATAATATTTTCTAGTTTTTTATAATAATTAATTCAATTAAATCCAAAACAAGACGGTTGCATATTCCGGAAACAGATACCTGGAGCCTGATTATTGCTTTTCCATACGGACTATAGCCCTAATCTAGAGCTCCTGTCCAAGATGGATTTTTAGCTCTCCATTAAAGATGCACAGGTTGACCGTAATTAGAGTGGAACTCCTTGTTCAGGATATTGCACATTTCAGAAGTTTATGATGGTCAAATTAACAAGAAAGGAATGTATCAATGTCTGTTAGAGATTAAAGAGCTACTTCCTGGATCAGAAAGCTGTTGAGCTTTAAGTTGCTGAAGGCTGGGAGAATATTCTGTTGAATGATCACTTGTACACTTTCTTCTTGTTTTGCTCTTCCAAGCTGAGCATCACTGTCAACCATTACATCAACTACCAAGAAGGAAAACACTGTTTTATTCCCCTGGGCTCTCACCTCTTTGTTCACAGGTTCTGAAGCTGGAAAGAACAGTAAGTCCACAGGGTTTAAGGACCTATATAACAAATTCCATGTAACCTTTGTCTGACTGAAGCGTGTCTTGTAAACAGGGAAGGCACCTTCTGCTGCAATGACTTCTTCCAAGAAAAGGGCACAGAATAGTCATGTCATCTTTCTTTCTCTCTATTTCTTTGGCTAAATAGATTGAGATTATTAAGTTGTCATCAAAAAGCATATTTTGCAGCTGTCAAATACAGGTAGCATCTTTCTCAAAGGTTATCGCCTTTTTTTTTCCTATAAAGAACACTTAAGACTTAGGAGTCCAACAGTCTTTGATTGTCACTTTGCGTAATTGCGCATTCAGCCAAATGAGCCAAAAGGAGGACACAGATTGTCTATCTAGGCTGACACTAGACAAAGACATTGTTAAAGGAGAGTCTTTTTTCAGACTGCTACTGCGATTTTGTCCTTTTAAGATGTTTACTGATGTTGTACCGTAAGAGCAAAAAGAGCAGCTGCAATGTTGCTGCAATATGAGCAATGTGACCCAAAAGTTTCTGGGCTATTTTCCTGAGGTGTCAGCAAACAAACATACAGTCATAAGTCCCCAGGAGTTTCTCCACATCCTCCATAGATGTTCTTCTCTCTCTCTGCCCCAAGGGAGCCGTGACATACTTATGGCAAGGACCTCAACAGGCAGAACTCAGGGCTCAGAGCTGTTCTGAACAGCTGGTCTCTCCGAATGCACTGAGCCAGCAGCCACCACTGCTTGAGAAACTCACGGGAAAAAGAGATTTTTCTTTTCAAGCACTTAACTTTTTCAAGATTTGTGATCTTCCTATGGAAGGAATGGGCTTATCTGTCAAAAGTCACATCTGATTTTTCCCCCTTTTGAGAAAAACTGTTGATCCAGTATCATTATTGCAAAAGTAGAAACAGGAACAAAACAAACAAACAAAAAATAAAAAATAAAAAAAGAAAGACTTTATATGTTAAGGATCATAACAATCATTAGTGATCACAGATACTAATGGCATAATTCCTTTAACTCACTGAATAGTGACCTTCAGATTTCTCATTGTGACTGCACTTGTGAAAGCTAAAGAAGCTGACCTTGAAAATAATGCAAATGGGACCTAAAGCACTTGAATGAGGGCATGATGATGTTTCTTTTGGTTCTTTGTTGATCCAGTAAAAAGGAAACTCTTGGATGACACATTAAGTGGAAGATCTGGCCAGTCATTTAGGATTTTATTCAGTTATGTGTTCTATGCCAATCAGAGTATTTGTAAGTAGTTCCCTAGCTTGCTTTTTTCCCTTTATTTTTTCCGAACATTTATGTAGAGCTGTTATATGTTAAAACCCAGCTGTTCTCTATCTCCCTCAAGTATGTAAGACAGTTTTAATTGAAACAATTTGTTGAGGTAGTTGAAACTTTAAATCCACTGATATTTTAAAATCCATTTGTCTTGCAATTCAGAACAGAAAAAATGTTCACTATGGACACAGAAATTCTGAAAACGTTCTGTTTTGGAAATCTTTAAAATGCAAATGTGAAATCTACTGCACACTATTTGGAGTCAATATATGTTAAGAAGAGTTTAAAATTATCAGAAAGCATACTTGTTCTAATATAACTCAACATAGGTTTTGCCTACATTTGTACTTCTGGAGAATAACTCATGTTTTACAAACTTAATAATTAGTTTCACAACTGATGATGAAAAGTAGAGCATTATATTTTTCCTAGGGCTTTCATTAGTATCTCTAGGTTCACTTCCCTCTAGACATGGATCTCTTAACAGAAGATTAGTTTTCCTGTGGAGTTTTATTGTAAGAATATTTTTGTTCTCTGACTTTCTCTGCTTAATGGATTTAGATTAAAATGTGTCTAGATGTAGTCAACTGTTGATAAGATTTGTAATTTCTAGTAGATAGGAATTATTAAACTATAGATTTTTATTACATTATAGGTTACCTTGATGGATCACATTTTCAAACTAGACTTATGCAGAGTAAAACCAGAGTAATGCAACTAAAATTATAGTTGCTCTAGATTTAAATCAGTGGGACAGATCACTAACTGCACCCATGAGCTGCGTCTCTTATGTAAAAGAAGGATAAAAATTTCCGTAGAATTTATACATCATCTATGCCATAAGAACATCCATATTTGATCCATCTAAAGGTCCATCTCACTGATATTCTGCTCCTTTGAGTACCTGCCAAACACCTAAGTAAGCAGGCAAGTGTGGAAAAACATTTACTGCCATTTCTCCTAACAATAAGTTAGGGTTTATGATTATCCTTATCCCAAACCAGGGAGATGGTACTTGATCCAAATTTTGGCACCCACAATATCATGCCAGAAGGAGTTCCAAAGATTAAATAACCTTGTGTGAATAAAGATCTTCCTGTGATAGTTTTGAATCAAGCCCTAGTAGTTTCAGTTGAGAGAATGATGGAGAAAGAAGCCACATTAGAGGGCAACGACTTCAGCCTCATGTGGAAGGATAATATTGTCAAGTGACATTGAAGTCTTGTAAAACAAAATAATAAACAAAAAGTAACAGTCTTTTCTGCTTCCTCTAGGGTAGTTCAGGCTAGAACATTTCCATCTAAATTGTTGTTAAGGGTCCCAGTGAACCTCAGTATAATGCAGTATCTATTAAGTACTGGAGTGATATCACACATGTTTTATGTGAGTCTCTGTGGGACATATGAGGTCTCTAAGCCAAAAGTTGTCCCCACCCTTCACTGTTTTCTGCCTCAGGGCTCCTATTTTCTGTCTGCAGGAAAAGCATCATTTAAGAAGGTCAAGGAGTTACTGGAGGGAGTCCAGCAGTGGGCTACGAAGATGATGAGGGGTCTAGCGCATCTTTCTTATGAGGAGAGACTGGGAGAGCTGGGGCTGTTCAGTCTGGAGAAGAGAAGCTGAGAGGGGATCTCATCAGTGTTTATCAACATCTCAAGGGTAAGTGTCAAGACGATGGACCAGACTCTGTTCAGCGGTGCCCAGCAATAGGATGAGGGGCAATGGGGACAGACTGAAGCACAGGAGGTTCCATCTGAATATGAGGAGAAACTTCTTTCCTTTGAGGTGCCAGAGCCTGGACCAGGCTGCCCAGAGAGGTTGTGGAGTCTCCTTCTCTAGAGACATTCAAACCCACCTGGACACCTTCCTGTGTGATCTGCTCTGGCGACCCTGCGTTAGCAGGCGGTTAGACTGGATGATCTCCGGAGGTCCCTTCCAACCAATACTATTCTCTGATGCGGTTCTGGCTTTACCGGCAGTTTACCATGGCAATAAACATGCAGACCTGGAATGTCAGACCCCTTAGGGTGGGAGAAATTCTGTAAATCTAATAATCTCTCCTTCAATAATGGCTTAGTGATGCTCTAAAGAAGCAGACACCCAGAAATGCTTTGCATCAGACAGAGACTGTAAAAAACAACTTATGAGTCATTCTCCTACAGTAATGGGAGAAAAAAAAAGGAAAATAAAAACTCATTTTGTGTCTTATGCTTTACATTTAAAGAAAATTCTTTACAAAGGAAGCATATTATAGATTAAACTTCACTAGCTGCATGAAGTTGTTTTGATGTCTCACTTATCTTGCTAAGGTTATAGCCCAGTCTCACTACTACAGACCAATACTTCTTTTAGGGGTGAACCCAGAGCAGAGATCATCAGAAATCCATTTTTATTTTCGTCCATACTTCAGTCTCCAGTTGTTTGTCTTTCTGCTCCTCAGGAGGGCTTGGCTTCAGAGTCTTTTTGGAATATCTCAGCAGGTAGGTCCACTTTGGAGCATCTTGGTATATCTGTGGGATGTTTCATTGTCCCCAGCCCTGCTTCACGCTGGGGTTTTCAACATCACTTCTGCATCTCTAATTCATATGGATTTGGGATTCACTAATTAGCATTGCTATGAGATCCAAATAAAATCAAACACAACACAAACAGCAGAGAAAAGGGTAATAATATGTTTTGTTTGAATACCACCTTGGCTTACATTTGAGGATCCACTAAGGATGACATTTCCAAACTCAAATACCCTTTAAAGGAAGTTATTTTCATAGGCCACCCCTGAATGTGCAAGCTAAGATAATTGTTTCTTGCCATTATCAGCTTCCTAAACTGTCTCCCAACCGTTCTACAGATTACAATAAAACACTTAGTTAAAGGCTTTTACCTGTGGAAACTGCAGCCAAATCAGTGCTTGACAGAGACCACAATGATTATGACAATGAACACCAGAACAGCCAACGCGACAGAGAGAAGGCAGCACTTCATCTTCCTGGCTCGTAGCTAAAAGAGGAGAAAGACAATGAAATAAGTGCATGGGTGTTTAACATGAAGATTTATGGTAAATCCATGAAGAAATTTTGCTGATTTTCCATTGGTAGGACTGTTTGAAACAAATCAACACAACAGGGAAAATTTGTCTCTTTTTTTCATACTGATGCATCTTTTTGGACAATCCAGTTTCTCTTTTTTCAGTGAAAATTTCCATTAAATACAAACACCTTCTCTACTCTATTTTCTTCCTTCTTAATTCATTGTTTGTATCACACTAGGTTTCCAAACTCTGCTTGGAGGGTTGGACTTGGGTAAGGCTACTCAGTGTGGTTTTGGTTGGGGGTGTCAAATCTGCTTTCTGGCTGTCAGGAGGAAATTGTCTCCTGCAAGATAAATAAATCTCTATCCATCCTGCCATGCAATGAAAACTAGCCAAGCAATAAGGCAGGATGTTCTCAGGGTAGGCAAATGTACCTCCAGCATTAACTACCCTGGTTTCATTCACATTAAGATATGGTAAAAGTGATTAGGTAGGGTTTTAATTTTGATGTCTGTTTCTACTTAAACCCATCAGTCTTCCCATTAACCTCCACAGATATAATGTTGTTTGCTCCCATTTAAAATCTTTTTCAGGTAGCTCAATTCTTCTTCCTCCCTTTCGGATGGATTAGAAGAAGGGTGTTTCCATGATCCCACAGTATCAGTAATCCTCTTATCCAAGACAGACAGAAAAAGCAACTTCAATGAAACAGAGTTAAATCAGACATTTTCCTTGGGACCAGATCAACCAGTCCTCCAGCCGCCAGACTTGATAGCATCATCTTGACCTGGTAAACCAATTGCATTGGTCCAGAGTTCTTTACCTTCTTTATAAATGAAGCAGCACTTCCACAGGAGAGATCATGTTAATATTACTGCCGTTATCCACTTTTCCTTCCTTTCTTCCCCAAACTGCTGTAATCAGCCCTCCCAGTCTGCCCTAGATACTTTGCTATCTGGTTTAAACCTCTCTGCAACTCATTGCATTTCTCATAGAGCCATAGTTCCCAAGCTATTTTCTTCTACAGATGTTTTGGCCTCTTACATTGGAAGTGACAGGAGATTCTTCCAAAGCCTGTGTTTCGTTCCCTCTCAACCCTCCCAGGTCCCATCCATTTTTGCTGGGCAGAGCTGGAGAAGCACTTCTACCATGGAACTGTAAGGCATGACCTGTCCTTTCCTCCAGAATCAATCACCCACCAAACTGGCATATTTTTGTTGAAATGAGGACTTCCAGATTATTATTTTCTATTAATTTAAAACATTGTGTTGTCCTACCTCCATAGCAGATAATCAGTAATTTATCTTGTCTCTCCATCTAATTTTCAATTACTCACATAAAAATGGTGGGGGTATTGTTGGTGTTTTGTTGTTGTTTGCTTCTTTTTGGGATTGGAAAAAAACTACACACTTTAAATGTATCATTCCACGTGCATGGGTTAAGAAGGTCAGGTATGCTATGGAATGTGCAGCAGGACACTATTCTCCCACTCCTCAGAACCCCATTTGGGGGCATCCATTGTCTCACACTTTTCAAACAGGTGAAAATACAGGTGCACCAGGGCTATGTGTTTCTTTAACACATTTTTTTTCATGCACAAAGTGATGTTTTTTTTCATAGTGACTCTGCACTTGCAGCCTTCATTTCTAGAGGGGTAACTAAAATACATTCTGAAAGCTGAGAACATGAGAGGCCTGCTATGGCATTGTCTTTTCTTTAACCTTGATTAATTCCAAGTCAAAACTCTGCTTAAAATTCCAGACAATCTTAAAGCACCTGGATGTTCTTGTCCACCCTTAAAATGCCAGAGCCTTTATTTGGTCAGCAGAGGACGCTAATGAGTCATTTACCTTCTAGCAGCATTCTCAACTATTCCAAATGAGACTGTACAGTTGTCGCTTCAGATGGCATTTTCATCAGTTCTTTTGCACAGAGATCCCTTCTTTTTGCTTGTTCTAGCATTGCGAAGTCCTACTCACTCCTATTTTGCACTTTATGTAGTCTCTCCTCACCTCTGCCACTTTGTTCATGTTTTTAATGAATATAAAGCAAACATAAAATTCAAAGATGAAGAGACTAACAGACTAACCAAAGGGTAGGAGAGATGTGGCCAAGCCTTTATTCTGGTATATGGTCCACATTTAATGACTTTGTCCTGGCTGGTAAGTCAGGATAATGATTCCCACTCCGTGTATAACATCTCTTAGTGGATTTAGTATTGCTGCCTTTCACAGCCATATCATCTGTTGCAGGATTCTCCTCTTAATTACTGGTTCTTCCTTTATATTTCAATAAGGGAAATGTTCAGTTCTTTGAGTCCCTTTAGTCTCCAGTCATAAATTTGTACATGCTGGAGGAACAATAGAAACACAGGTCCTGAGCATGTTGGACAGATTGTTAAGTTCACCAGATAAGACCTCCAGACCATGGTATGGGCACCCTCACCTGAGTTTCACATAAATACACAATAACAAACAGAATACATAGTAATATTACATGTAATGAACCCTGGTTATTATCTCTGGTTCAGTTTAGCAGAATCTGCCAAATGGAGATTATAAACCGTGTCTTAATGTCTTTCTTGAGGAAAGAAACACATTCCTATATCTTTAATAACTCAAGGCATCAACACGCACTGGAAGCACCACAAGATCAGAAATTTAAGCCCTCAACAGGTAGGAAATGCTAGAGTTTAAGTTTCCCAGGTACGCATATACAGGTACCATTTTTTTCCCCCTCTCAAGTCAGATCTCTGCCTTATTCAGCACATGGGTAATTATTATGCTATGTATGTTGTAAGGATCATTTAACGAAGAACTGTTGTTTTTACGTAACTGAGGACCTGGCGCCTGACCCTAGCAAGGGGGAAGGACCGAGAGACATCGGACTATGAATTCTTAATGTAATACACAGTTTCTTCCCAGAATACGGACTGACACCTGTATACATACTGATACCTGTATTTACTAACTCATTTAGAGGGGAAGGACTGAGAGACATCGGACTATGAATTCTTAATGTAATAAACAGTCTTTTCCCGGAATATGTACTGACACCTGTATACATACCGATACCTGTATTGATAAGTTAATTTAGAGGGAAGTGTAGCCAAAGTACCAGGAAACCATATCTTAAATAGACTGATAAGGGGAAGGGTATTGTGTGCGTCGGGATAGTCTGTAAACCCTGAAGTACCCAACCAATGGGGAACAGGGGAGGGAAATTGCAGTCGGTATTTTGGGGAGATATAAGCAGGGGCTTTTTGCCCTATTCGGTATACCTACCTTTAGGTAGAACACCTGGTCTTGCAAAATCGCTATTAAAATACGCTTTGCCAAGAGATCCTGCCTGGGCCTATTATATTTGCAAAAGAATTGTTTCCTACATATGTCATATACGTTTACAAATTTTACTCATCTAATTAATTTTTCTTGGGATGTCTATCCAAAGCCACATTCACATGAGATCACACAAACTTTTCACTTAACACCAAGCTCCTAATTTTCCCATGGGAGTTCCACGAGAGCAGAAACATCTAAGTAATGCTTTCCATCCCAAACACCAACACAGTGATGGGTTTGTGTCCATTTTATGCTGAGGGAGTGGAGACATGTGCCATAGGTGGAAGTATAGCTGATCGCAAGAAAATTCCAAGGCTCCAAAGGCAAAAAAAAAAAAAGGAAAAGAAAAAGGGAAAAAAGTGATTCATGATGCCATCCCTTGAATGAATGTTAATCTACACTTAATGGAAATGGTAGACCATTTCCAAACCTGAAATGGGGTCATTTCTCACCACACAAAGTTCCTTACTGCCCTGAGACGGATACTACTAGCTTTCTGCCTTAAAATTAGTAGCAGAAACAACAAGAAGAATGCAAACCACGTGTAAAATGAATAATTTTTTTCATGACATAATTTTTCAGGGAGCTTTGTATTTTTATAACATTTTGTTTCCCACGTATCTGACTAATCCACTCATCTTTTTCCAGATCTCTCTCCCCTCAGCTGCTGAAGATCTTCCTTTTACACTATGCATTAATATTATTCCCTATTCTCCTTGGTTTTCTTTTCTCCAGCATAGAAAGGTTATGGGAAATGTGACCTCCTCTTGCAAGAGCAATTGTAAAATAATTTTATCCAGCATCTTCCACTTGCAGGTGAATCATACTTGGATGCTTACTAAAGAAAAACTATACCTAGGACTGTTGGCGCAGCAAATGTATCAATATCTGAAGTGCTCTTGGTACCAATTGAATCCTTTGGGTGTCCCCTTCAACTTCTAAGTAGTATCAAGAACAACTGAGGGAACAGCTTTTTCCCAGAGGGTTGAAGGTTTTGCCAAACACTCTTAGAGGTGACAAAAACAGCTGTTTTCTCCTTTTTTTTTTTTTCCTTATAAATTGCAAAGCTCTGTCCACATATAGGAGGCACTAGAATTTAACAAAATCTCCTAAAAAACAGGTTCATCCCAGGTAAACAGATCTCCCAAACCTCCAGTTTGGAAAACAGGGACTCCCTTTAACTATCACTTAAAATGCTTCTCTAAATAGAGATACAGAAATCAATGCAACAACCAAATTTCAGGTTGAATTTAGGAAAAGCTTAAAGCTACCAGAAAGCACAATTTTCTGTTAGAAAATATAAGAGAAATGATCATAAGCAGTATAATCTGATTTCATTTTAATTACTTTAGCTTATTCTGAACCTTGAATGGTATGGTATTGCACTGCTCTGGTTTTATGGTTCTGTTCCAATCTGTTGTAAGTCCATTTCTCAGAACACCTAGAATTTGTTGATTAAATTGGAGCTAATCTATCTTCATTGTATACATTTTCCCAAGATGAAAAAAATGCAGCGTGGGACAAAAAAACCCTAATTTTGTAGTAAGATGTAATGGCTTTTTACGGTTATTTTTGCTAAGCTCTCAGTACTTTTTTTATAAAGCGGTATAAGTAAAGATATATTTTAATTCTGACAGAGGTTCTTTCAACACACACGTGAAACAGGAGTGGAAAGCAGGGAAGGAACGAACAAGGTTATTTAGGGACACAGCACTTTATATTGACAGGTGACCTGGATGTGACTAAGCCTGGAAGAGCCTTTTCCCTCATTGTTTCATAAAAATGAGCTACAGGTCATATTTTATAGCCTAGAAGATACTTATTTCTTGAGGGTGAAATGTGAAATGTTAAAAGACATTTTAATTATGTCACAACAGATAGTTAAGTAATTAAAACCTATTAAAGCCCATTACAGCCCCAAGCCCAGAAAAGCATGTTTTGTCTTGGAAATGCCTAAGCTAATGCTGTTACAAGAAGGAAATAAATGTTTTCTTGCTAAGAATTCAGAAGCTAGCTGGGTAAAAGCTTAAATAATAGGACAGGCCAGAGGAAACCATTTTTTTCTGTATTTATATGGAACAGAAAAGATTAGACTAGACTAGAATAATAGAAAAAAATGAGCCAAATGACTAAGTGATTGATTCACATACGGAAAAGCAGCATCACACTTCTCTACACTTTATGGATTGGTTACACCAGACACTGAAAGGCAGGAAGGTTGAGATTGCACAACTGGCTCTACAAAGGAAGCGAAAAGCACTAGAAACATGCATTTTAGTCGAGGCATGGATCTGTAATTTTCTACATCTCCTGTAGGATGAAAGCACTGGGCAGGTTGCTATCATTAACTAAATTAATCTCACCAATATCTCACTTTCTTACTCCATCTCTCCCTGTTCTTAGCCCTTGGATGAGAATAAGGATGATGATACCAGAGAATCACCCAAGGTGCTTAATACAAAACAATGTTCCTCTGTCCCTCCCTCCTACAATGCCAAATAATAGAAGTATTTGACATACTTTAGGCTTTTCAGTTAGTTTGTAAGGGCAAGAAACCACCTCCTAGGAGAGCAGGTTTATTTTCCAGTCATCGTTTCTTAGACAGGTTATTATGTTAAGCAAGTAAAACCTACCCTGTACTCAATACCAAAAAACTCAGTAAAACCACCCATTTTTACCTATGGCAGTGCTTATGCATATTTTAAACACAATTTTAAAATAATGACTAAGTAATAAAGTGTTTTCCAACAGAGCCTGGATTACAAGAATTCCTTTAAGTACAATTCCACTACTCAAATGAAGAAACCATTGAGAATTTATCTGCTATGGAGATCTATTTCTTTCAAAACCACCTAGCAAATGAAACTCCAAAATGATTGAATTTAGAAACCACACAATAACAGCCTCCAGTTATTAGGTCAGGTCCTTTTAAGGGCCTCTGCTGGGCAATGAAAACCCACCTTGATTAATTTTCAAGTGCTGTTTCCTTCATTGTAAGATTAACAAATCTGTTTGACATAAAATGCTACACTTTATATGCAAATCTCTGTAGAGAGAGTTTTGTGACAGTAGAAAGGTTCACACAATTTTGTTCACCCTACCCTCAGAGGTCATTTCGAATTGCATGAAAGTGTTTGTCTATGCCCTTAATATGCATTTTGAAAGCTAATTTGAGGTCTGCTGGATTGAGAGCCCAGGTCCTTAATTACGTTTGGACGTGTTTATACAGAGATGATATTATGAATCTGAGACTACTGTCATTCTAATAGACACCAGCAGAAAGTCTGCTGAAGGCTGTGGAATTCACATGAGGGAAAAAGGGAAATATTGGAGTAACACAGCAGAAAATCAGACCTTGTAGATGTGTGTTTACTTCCAAGTATTATGCAAACATACTGAGGGAAAAAAATCTCCTTACACTTGCCCAAGTGTTGTAATCATTATTAATTTTGTTACATATTCCGTTTACATTGATAAGATCCCTTAGCTAAGTCATACACAATCGTCTGATAAGAAAGTAAACATGCTGTGTTATTGCAATGGAAGTGAGGAAAACGACCTTTAACGTGTGTACAAATTAAAATGCACTAACCAAATTTGGTGACCTTTATGGTAAAGCTTCCTTATAGAGTAACAATGGATTCATTATGAAATATCACTGCTTCTGCAGACAGGCTAGAAAAGGCCAGTAATATCATTAAGTACTTTCGGTGTTTTTAAATGAGAATGAAGAAGACAAGTTGCATCTGAATAAAACTCACAAGATATGAGAGCAACAGGAAAAGGCCAGCACACACCAGCAAGGGAATATCACTTTTCTTTGACACATTTGTGCCTTTATTTCCACATCATTTGGACTGATTTGAAATTGCCCTTATGATGCTGTGCCTACATATTTACTGCTTTTCACACAGTCTTCCCATTCGCCTTAAGTCTCTTACATTTTCCAAGTCTGCAACTTACCTCAAGCTATTTCATTTAAATGAAATATTGCAGACAAATCAAAGAAAAATTGAAAAATGTCCAAGTGTCCCACTCTGAAAAAGGTAATGCAAATATTTTCACTATGCTTTGGAGAAAGATAAGGAACGTGAGGAGGAATAGGAAGAAAGGATTTAATCCCATCAGTAAGGGTGCACTTTTTAGGCTTTCTAGGAAATTTGGCTCATCTTGGGAAAGGTATGACCTCTCTCATACCCTAGTTGATGTACACCCGTATTTAAAATCCCAGATAGTCCTCACCATCTGCAACAGTCTTCTAACAGGATGAGGATAGGAGCAGAATGTTTTCTGTGTTGGTTTGCCTAAAAGCAGACAGGGGTTGATGTTAAGCCTGTATGCACAGATTTAATTGCCGCATTTCCTAACTTCTGAATGCTTGAATTAGCAATCTTAATATTCCCTTAATATATTTGTTTTTCTAATAGCTGAGACATCATTTGTAATAACACATGATAATGGCTTACATTTCTATCATGTTTTTCAAGGCAGCAGGCCTCCAATGTGATTTACAAATTCACTATAAAGAGGATTATTTTTTTCCCAGCACTGGAATGAAGCCACCTACCTCTGGCAGCTGCTTAAATTCTACATAGCAAATCCAGCCAGTTTAAAGCAGGTAATGACTATTGTGTGTACCCAAAACACTGGAGAGCTTGCATTTTCCCAAAACAGAATTTGCCCAAGGTAGCAAAGCAAACACCCTTATATTTTTTGCAGAAACCCCCTTGAGATGATTAACAGCCCCAGAGACCTTAACTCCCCCAATTCAAACCCAGAACCAAAGTTGCCAAGGAGCAGAGTGAAAATTATTTGACCACATGAAAGTAGTGCTGTGCTCAGAGAAAACATTCTTGCTGAACCGTGCTTATTAGTTCAATTATATTATCATATGAATAAGACTACTTTGCTGGTTTGGAAATGACAATCTTTGGGTCACTGTGCTGCTGATCTCGACCCAGCTGTTGAGCCAGCTTTGAACCCACCTGGTCTGTTTGTCATCGGTTTTTCTATGAGGGAGTTATGGCAGCCAGTGCAGAATGTCTTAATAGCAGAACAAACTGAGGAAAGATTTGGCTCATTCTCTGTCTCAGAAAACACTTGGGCTCCCCAGCTTGGCTCTTTATGCTAATAACAACTAGATCGAACTTTACACAAGCTTATAAGGACCAGAGCCAAAGTATAATAAGTATATAGTCTGGCTTGACTCCATTGGTGTTAATGGAACTACTCCAGTATACTCTTATGAGATCATGGTCCAAATAAGTAAATGTTTCCTTAGCAGTGTGTGTATAGCTATATACAAGATTACTGTTTGAAATTTAAAAAAAAAAAAAATAAATAAATACTCGGTAGATGCTGGAGTATCAGCCATGAAGGATCTTCAGACCACCCTCAAACAAAAGCAAGTATCAGATTAAGGCCAAGTGCCGGGTCCTGCACTTGGATCACAACAACCCCAGGCAGCGCTACAGGTTCGGGGAAGAGTGGCTGGAAAGTGACTGGAGGAAAAGGTCCTGTGGGTGTTGGCCAACAGTGGATGAACATGAGCCAGTGTGTGTCCAGGTGGCCTGGTTGGTGTGGCCAGCAGGACCAGGGCAGTGACCGTTCCCCTTTCCTGGGCACTGGGGAGGCCAAACCTCAAATCCTGGGGTCAGTTTTGGACCCCTCGTGACAAGAAAGCCCTTGAGGTGATGGAGCAAGTTGAGAAAAGGGAACAGAGCTGGGGAAGGGGCTGATACTACACTTGATACTACAACTTGGAGTGGCATTACAAGAGAAATACACACCAAAGGAGAGATGGAGGGCAACAAAGCTGGGGAAGGGGCTGGAGCACAAATGTGATGGGAGCGGCTGAGGGACCTGGGGGCTTCAGCCTGGAGAACAGGAGCTGAGGGGAGACTTTCTGATCTCTGAACTGCCTGAAAGGAGCTTGGAGCATGGAGGGAGTTGGTCTCTTCTCCCAAGTAACAAGTGAAAGGATGAGAGGAAATGGCCTCAAGTTGATTTTGAGGGTGGAGGAAAAACTTCATAAAACAATATAGTTCACATTGGGACTGAAAGAAAGGATTTTCTGTGTTCAAAGCACAGTGTTCTTGAACTAAGACTTACCTTCAAATCTCAGCAGGAATTAAGACAAATTACCCTCAGTTTAAGTCCTCATGCACCGAAGACCAAAATGAAGGTTTACGTTGGTTTGACTCTACCACCAGAAGGCAGGCGTACAAATAAACATAACTCAGTGCATTACGGTAACTGATCCACAAAAAAACTCTTCCCAGCCTTATGAAAACTAAATTTTGGATGGAGTTTCAGGAAGTATTCTGCCTTTGATACCCCAGAAATTCAGTATTAGATGAATCTGATGAATCTGCAGAGTGAAAATGTCACTGAACCATAATAGCCAGTATTCAATGTCTGCATTTTCATTAGATCAATTTATATTATTGAAAAAAAAATACAACCTGGAAAGAAAAGAGCTACATTACTTGTTTCAAAGTCGGTTTTTTCTTTGCTGTGTCTGTTGATTTAACATAGGACATTACTTCTTACAAACTTTGCTGACCACTGTCTCTAAACAATCATTAACATCATTCCTATTTTAGTGGTTTCTCTACTAATGCTAAAACACTACCATCATTAGCATGTCGAGCAGTGATTGACAGGCACAAACTATCATGCATTCCCTCATAGTGTTGTAGAACAGACCTAACTTCTGCTGCACTGAACTTTAAACACAACTCTAAACATTATAAAAAGGGTTTTTCTGGTAGTGAAGTCCAAAGAGTGTAGAGGAAAAACAAAATAAATAAATCCAATAACAAGATTAAGAGAATGTTCCTTAAAAAGAAAACCCAAGAGAACCACCAGCTTTTGCAACCGAGAATACTATTAAAGCTCAAGACTGATTTTTTTCCTCCTAGGCATTCTACTTTTCACCACTTTACAAGCATTCCCCATGTCACTGCTGTTCCTTTGCAGTATGCAGACTACTTGGGAGCAAAGTGCTAAGTAACAGTGAGTAAATTAAACTGAGACCAGGCATGAAAATCTTCCTTGTGAAAAGTGACAAATCGTGAGTGAGGAACTCGAGGAACACAAACCTCCACACTTTGCCTAACGCCGCACAAATATACAGACAGAATAAAAGCTGTTCTACAGCATCTTAACTCCATGTATACCTATACGTTGGCCTTCATCTATTTAAAGTAGATCTCACAGAGACAAGTTGAAAGTCCTACCAAACGAGCATCATTAAAGGACAAAAGGATATTTCCTTTCTACTATGTACTAACGTGGATAAAGTCGCGTAATGTGTAACACTGGTGAAATCAAGAAGAAATAGCAATCCCTCCATCTCATTGTATTAGGTGGGAAAGAATTAAATTGAAGGCAGCGTGATTTTCTGCAGAAGCCATGAAGAATTAGTCAGGGTATCAAAATTCCTGATATAAGCTTTTGTTTAAACCCAAACAAGCTCTTCAAGGTTTGAAGTGTATTTTTACTCTCTGTTTTAGTTTTCACATTGGCCTGTGAGCTTTCAGTTTTCAGAGGGATTAAATGTACAAATGTCAGGAGGTAGCCAGAGTTGATGCTACATTTCTGTCTCTACGAGAAAGCACAAAGCATTGGGAAATTCTGTGTGCGGCTACTGTTCTGCTGAGGTTTTCTGCTCAGTTCTGCAGATGGAGATGCAGGGAAAGTCAAGCAAAGAGCAGAGTTCAGGAATTGTAAGAAGAGTATTCAAGTATAAGAACAAAACATAACAAAAAACACACCAAAAAAACCCCACAAACAAACAACAAACAAAACGACACTACAAAAACAACACAAAACAAAACCAATCAACCAAAACACCACTTTAAAATACAAGGTAATGTGGAGAACTATATATACAAATATAGCACCTATGCCTCCTTTTCTCATCTAATTGTTTTGTGATCCTTCATAAGTCATTTAATTTCTTAGTTCCATAATTTCTCCTTTTCTAAGATTAGGGATGTTACTTCATTAAATAAATACAGCAAAAGTAGGGATATCTACGCTGATGCATCTCATTATTTGCTAAGATCAACACACAAGCACGGGATTTTTTTTGTTTGTTTATTTGGTTTGGGTTTTTTTATATCCAGTTTGTATGTGGATTTTTTTTTGTTTTGTTTTAGTTAAATTGGTTCAACCATTTCTAAGATTGGAAGCTTTAACATCTTCCTGGATGATAGCACTTCTCTTTAATTACATCAGACGACAGTCATGAGTATGACACTGGAGCTCATATTGCACAGGAATAAAATGTAGCCCCTTTCTTCATCTGTCTCTCATTTCTCAAATGTCAAACTTTCTTCATCTCCATTTGGAGGCCTCTGCATCTTTATCCTGAAATACTTAAACTAAACCATATTTTACTCTGAACTAAGCTAAGGCGAACAATGTTTGATATGAAAGTTGAAAAATATAGCAGGTCTAAATGTTTTACTGTTCACCAGCTCCTGGCAATAATATTCAGAAGCATGCTGCATTATTTACTGCCATCAAAGCTGTGCGCTTCCTGCATCTATGGCAAAATTCTTCACAGAATCGCCAAGTGTCAGGGATTGGAAGGGACCTGGAAAGCTCATCCAGTGCAATCCCCCCATGGAGCAGGAACACCCAGCTGAGGTTCCACAGGAAGGTGTCCAGGCGGGTTTGAATGACTGCAGAGAAGGAGACTCCACAACCTCCCTGGGCAGCCTGTGCCAGGCTCTGGCACCCTCACCCCGAACAAGTTACTTCTCATCTTTCAGTGGAACCTCCTGTGTTCAAGTTTATACCCATTGCACCTTGTCCTACCATTGGTTATCACCGAGAAGAGCTTGGCTCCATCCTCCTGACACTCACCCTTTCTATATCTGTAACCATGAATGAGGTCACCCCTCAGTCTCCTCTTCTCCAAGCTCCAGAGCCCCAGCTCCCTCAGCCTTTCCTCACATGGGAGATGCTCCACTCCCTTCAGCATCTTTGTTGCCCTGCGCTGGACTCTCTCCAGCAGTTTCCTGTCCTTCTGGAACTGAGGGGCCCAGAACTGGACACAATATTCGAGGTGTAGTCTCCCCAGGACAGAGTAGAGGGGCAGAAGAATGTCTCTGACCTACTAATCGCCCCTCTTCTAATATACCCCAGGTACCACTGGCCTTCCTGGTCACAAGGGCCCAGTGCTGGCTCATGGTCATCCTGCTGTCCCCAGGACCCCCAGGTCCCTTTCCCCTACGCTGCTCTCCAACAGGTCATTCCCAACTTATACTGGAACCTCGTATATTTACAAATTGTAATGGATTCTTGGTAAAAGAGATCATTGTTAGAAACAATGAAGTACCAGCATCGCTTCACAAATGGCCTTGGAGCCTGATCCTGTTGGTCAAAATTGTAACCCCCAGGACTAGGCACAGTCTAGTCAGCACTGCCAACATGAAGAACTTTTAATGGAAATTGTGTAGCAATAATTTGACTGCGATAGTCAACATAATAAAGCTCTGTGAATGTCAAAAAGCATAGTGGCAACAGTCTGTCCTACAGAGCACATCCATAATTAGCAGCAACAAGAGGACAACCTGCAAAACAAATAATTAAATGAAATTATGAGTCTTCAAGGGCAAAAGTGAAAATAGCTTTCACATCTGAATTTGATCTTATGGCAAGCATGGAAGGGGCAGAAAACAATGAAATGTATTAAATCCACCATATCTTTGTATGTATGATTTTTGTCGTGGTGCCAATTTGTAGCCAGTTTGCAAGACTCACATTAGAAAGCATGTCTGTTTCATCCATTTATGCTGTGAAAAGAAAATATACACACACACACACACATATATATATATATATCTGTAAACATTTCCTCCAATGAACAAGACAACAAACAGATTTGATTCTCCAGCATGGGAGAAAGAGGGGCGTTTAGCCAAAAGACAACATGCCACTCAACTATTACTAACTTCTTGCGAAGAAAAAGAAAATTCAGTTACATAACATCTAAAGAGATCTTTGTAGAGATGCACAACCAATAAATTAATAACCTCTTGACTGGGCTAAATTTTTTTTTTAAAATTACGTAGTTCACTTTGTTACAACACAGTTTTAAAAATATGTAGGGTGGTTTTCCTTGGCTGCTGAGAAGAAGAGGATATTAATAAATTTCCAGGATGAGACTTATATGGAAATCCTCCCAAACTTATCTACAAATCCTCCCAAACTCCTGGAAACTGAACTCAACGAGTGATTTGAAGCCCTGAGGAAGTTTCTAAAGTAGTTCTGAGCACTTCCACCTAAATTGAAACCTCCATGGGAGATTATGCACTGGTGCTATTTGGAGAATAATTCAAAGACAGACATCTCCGGAGAGGCCTCGCTTGTGGAATTTTTTGAGGTTGACATTCAAGAAACCAGATATTTTTGAAGACTCCAGAGAACTGAAGGGAACCTCTGAACTTGTTAAGTGTCCCAGCTTTTTTTACATGCAGCTGATCAAACCTTTTAACTCTCCGTTCCTTTTCTTCTGCCATCTATGACAAGAGCTTAAATAGTTGAGCTCCACATGGGAAAAAAAATAAATACAGATATCTGTATGGGTGTGTGTATATTTTTCTCTTTCTGCTTGTCAAAGCCTCTGTACTTAACATATTAATTTCCTGAGTTTAACTTGTTAATGTGAGCTCCTTTAAGTCATTAGAACTCCTTTTCTCATGATAATCCTCTTATTTGGTAATCAGTCTGAGTCTGCCTGTATTTCTTAAGAATATTTCAAAGTTCCTGGTGGAGATCAAGGAAAGTTTTCTCTTGCTCTACTTCACAAACTCTAACTTATTATTAGGCACTGGTAAGGTAAAACATTTAGGTTATAGTCATTTTGTTGCACTTCTCTATTTCCTGTATTGCCTGTTATGAACGGAAATGTTATTTTTCTTTTAAATGCATTATGGCTGTTAAAAGTTGACTAGCAGAGAGCTAGAGGAATTACAATAGACATTGCGAAGATTGTAATAGCTACTATAATGTGCTTCAACTGGAAGAGCAACCAACAGACCCTCTTCTCCAGTGAGTCATTCCTAAAATTGGTCATAATGCATTTCTTAATACTCTTAATTATTTAACATGCAAGACCATCTTTGCATAAGAGATCTGAGAACATGAACTAATCTCAAGACACTAGGCAGATATTACATCATGAGCAACAAACTTCCAGTCACCTCTGACTCAAGTTTCTGTTTCTAAAGAGAAATCAATCCACCCCTCACCACTACCAGCCCTCCCGCTGCTCACTATATGTCTTTTAAAAGGCAGAGAAATCATTAATGCATAGCAACATCATATCTCAGTTCGAACACATCGAAGAAAACTCCTCATAATCCCTTTGCATCTCAACTATGGGGCACAAAAAAACTTCCTAAAGCAACAACAGACCTAACAGAAATTTAGCAACTCTACTATTCCCTCTGTGATCTTCCAAACCCTGTTTAAAGATAACTTAATTTACCCATTTAAAGCAAAAAGTTGTAGACAGCAAGCTGCTTACTCTTCTTTCTCAAACCTAATGTTCAGTGGGGGTGGGAAAATATAAAAAAGAAGAAAAGAAGTTGGCATAAGGGCAGTCCCACATCAACTAATCTCTGCAACAAATTAATTAAACAATTACATTAGCCAAGCCCTCACTTCTGACATGGCACAGCTGACATTAATTGGGCCACAATCAAGATAGTAATTCAGGTTAATTGGATTTCCACTGTCAGCAGCTATCAGCTTGTTTCAATATGCTGCTGTCATTTAAGAATAATTAATCACGGATGGCTTTATTGGACAGTGCGGGTTGACAGCTGACGGTGTGGTGATGCCTGAAAAAGCTGGTGATTGCTGTAGGCATCCAGAATGGGAAAGCTGGTTTCTCCTGGAGAGATTATTTTGTCACCACTATATGTCGAGACCCAAAATGTGCTACATGAAGTGTTGAGACGGTGATATTTGCTGATTCTTGAACACACGCAGAGAGGAAAAAGAGTGGGCTGGAGAAGAGAAACCCCAGCAATTCTAATTGGAATCTCACTGCAAAAGGTCAGAGGGCTGTGCATGTTCCACCACAGCCTTCAGACACACAGTTATTGTTTGGCTATTGCTACAATAAGAAAGGATTCAATAATACAACAGTTCACATGCTGTAAGTGCATGAAATGGCACTGAAATGCCAAGTCTGACCGAGCGTTATTTGCTTTTCTCCATTTATAATAGGCCATTACTTTGGTTCACATCTGATAACATAATTTATTCAATCTGTTGCCAGAATGTCTGAAAAAATGTCAAGGAACTTATGAAGTTAAGTTTTTATTTATTAATAACTTGGTGAAAAAAAAAAAAGTGATGAAACTGTTGTGGGGAAGTGGGGGAAAAAAAGCTAAAAATTGCAGTATAAGATGAAAATAATTTAGAGTGTTCCATAAGGAGTAGTAGGAATACATTATGTTTCTGAAAAAAAAAAAAAAAGCAATTTAAACTTCAGGAAAGAAAAAGCCTTAACACCAAGCTCTATTAGACTATGTAATTATTCCCCAAGGGGGAAAATATACATATATATTTAAAATTAAAGTACAATTTTAGATTATTCATGACAGAGTGCTAAAAATCATTTCAGCAGTGGCAACACTACTTCGAGAGCTGGACAGAGAAAAATTTCTATCAGAGATGTGATGAATTTATTGTGTAACTACCAGCAACCAGCTTTAGATGGATGGAGTACACAGAAACGAATTTCTAAAGGAAAATCAGACACCATGGCTGATGAATTTGGCTCCCTCTTTTTAGGATGGAAGGATGGAAGACTAACATGTGCACTACTCAAAAAATTGCATAAATTCCCACTTTGAAGATGTTTGCTTGCTGTCAAGAGAAGCCTCATTAGGTACAAGCATCCAGTAACCAAAGTGGGAGAGAAGAAGCCATTTATTATGACCTTTCTTCAGTGTAGGTCTGACGGTGCTGCAGATACAGGTGAGTAACACACGTGGCATTTTTACTTTTGAGATATTTCAAGGCAGTGAACTTCTCCAGCTTTTTACCTTCAATGATAGCCAAGACCTGGTCATGTCCTTTGTCTTATTTTCTTGGTTTTCGAACGTGCTTCTCTGTTAGGATGCAGATATAGCACAGTCTATATGAAACTAAAAGTATCCTTGCTGAAATCCAACCTAACCTGAGTGATAAAAAGCATTTAAATGCACGGCTGCATTTTGTTTAATGTCTAATTCAAATTGAGTCCAACCATGCAGTAGGTGGTTGTTATTTGAAAGAAAACTGATAGAGAATGTCAGCAAACTGTTTTGTTCGCTTTTATTTTTTTTTAAATCCACAATCCTGCTAAATCTTATCATATGCTTTATTAAATTGTGGGCGTAAATTAGTTCTATAACCAGGGAGTCCCCAAATAAATAGCCAAAAAGCTGCTCTGCAAATGTACATTACAAACAGTTTATGGTTATCTGATTATCTCTGTCATCACTGCTGACAGATAAAAATTGAATCTGAAACGACATGTTTTTTTGAATCTTTTTTTCTTTCTAAACATATCCTCTTAAAGTAGGATTGATGTGCTCTGTCATTAGCCCTGTAATTTGCAATAAAGTGGATATTCTGTTTGTCAGTCCTTTTCCTTGCTCCCAAGAGCTCAGAACTCTTTTGCCAAATTCAATCACATCCGAGAGAAGAACAGAAGCCTCTAAAATACTTACCTTCTCGTGATACTTGGTACCTTGTGGAAAAGGCACCCGCTGCTTTGCTTTGGCACCAGTTAACTCATCAAACAGCAAATAGTGCAGTTTCTGGAAACACCATTTTTTTTTACAATTTATGTATGTTGGGGTTTAAGCAAAGGGGAGAGCTGTGATAAAAAGAGAAATGTAGAATGACAATGGCCACAGCTGACAGCAAATTAGACATTATTAATTCTGCTGCTTGCAGAAAAAAACCTTGGTTTTCCGTCGAGGAATTTCAGAAGATTCTTCTGTCATGCAATGACATGGCTTGGACAAGTGCACTCTCTGCTGGGTTAAGAACTGGCTGGAGGGCCAGGCCCAGAGAGTGCTGGTAAATGGGGCTGCATCTAGCTGGCGGCCAGTCACTAGTGGTGTCCCCCAGGGGTCAGTGTTGGGTCCAGTCCTGTTTAACATCTTTATTGATGATTTAGATGAGGGGATTGAGACCACCATCAGCAAATTTGCTGATGACACCAAGTTGGGGGGCAGTGTTGACCTGCTGGAAGGCAGGAGGGCTCTGCAAAGAGATCTGGATAGACTGGAAAAATGGGCTGATTCCAATGGGATGAAGTTCAACAAGGCCAAGTGCCGGGTCCTGCACTTTGGCCACAACAACCCCCTTCAGCGCTACAGGCTGGGCACAGAGTGGCTGGAGAGCAGCCAGACAGAAAGGGACCTGGGGGTACTGATTGACAGCAAGCTCAACATGAGCCAACAGTGTGCCCAGGTGGCCAAGAAGGCCAATGGTATCCTGGCCTGTATCAAAAATAGTGTGGTCAGCAGGACAAGGGAAGTGATCCTTCCCCTGTACTCTGCATTGGTGAGGCCACACCTGGAGTATTGTGTTCAGTTCTGGGCCCCTCAGTTCAGGAGGGATATTGAGGTGCTGGAGCGGGTCCAGAGAAGAGCAACAAGACTGGTGAAGGGACTTGAGCACATGACCTATGGTGAGAGGCTGAGGGAGCTGGGGTTGTTCAGCCTGGAGAGGAGGAGGCTTAGAGGTGACCTCATTGCTCTCTATAACTACCTGAAGGGAAGTTATAGTCAGGTGGGAACTGGTCTCTTCTACCAGGCAGTTAGCAATAGGACAAGGGGACATGGGCTTAAACTCTGCCAGGGGAAGTTTAGGCTGGATATTAGGAAGAAGTTCTTTACGGAAAGAGTGATCAGGCATTGGAATGGCCTGCCTAGGGAGGTGGTGGACTCACCGTCCCTGGAGGTTTTTAAACTGAGATTGGACATGGCTCTTAGTGCCATGATCTAGTAAATGGGCTGAAGTTGGACCAAGGGTTGGACTTGATGATCTCTGAGGTCTTTTCCAACCTAGCCAATTCTGTGATTCTGTGATTCTGTAATTTCCTATTACCCATTAAAACTACTGCCTGGCTACAAGGCTTGTTAGGTTGCAATGGTAATATTTAAGGAAGTGCTTGTAGCAAGCAGAAATATGGTAGAATAATAATAATAATTCATTTTTCATTCTTCTGTTTATAATGCAAAGGTCCCTTTTGGATCTGGTCTCAGTTAACTTCTCTAAGGAGGAAATATGTGACAAAGCAGAAAACAGAAGCCATGCTTCTCAATCAAGCACACAAAATGATATATGAGGTGTTGGCCCTACAATGAACACTGCTACCAGGCTTTAAGCAGTAAGGAGGCCAAAGATTGAACCGATCATGAATATTAGATTATCGTCCCACCTCCAGACTTGCAAAATAAAACAATAAAAGACAGTGGAAGCAAAAGTTGGCTTCACAGGCCATTATTTCTGCACTGGAGGTTGTGCTCTTGAATAGTGTATTTTCTTCTCCATAGTCCCAGTCCACCAACCTTCAGAAGCTTTGAAGTTAGTAAATGCATATGAAAAATAGGAGGAAAAGATTCAGCAAGCAGGTGAGTTAAATTGCACGTACCATGTGAACCATGGGAGTCTGGTCCAGCAGTGCCAGAGCAAAGCTAATGGTGAGTGGAGATAAAACATGTTCAGTGGAGTGGTGAAGTTTTGGGCTGCTGTTGCCTTTCAACTGTCTGCTACCATCTGATCTCTCATGCTACAAGGAACTTATATAATCACAGAATCATTTTAGTTAGAAAAGACCCCATTGAGCCCAATCATTATCCCAACCCATGTCCCTGAGAACCTCCTCTATGTGTCTTTTCAAGGGATGGTGACTCCACCACTGCCCTTGGCAGCTTGTTCCAGTGTTTGCCAACCCTTTGCGGGAGTAATTTTTTCCTAATATTCAAAACTTGTAAGCTGTCGTAATATTACAAAGGGCTGTCATCTTTAAAAACTGTCATTGGCCCTGATGCCAAGAGGTGTGAGAACAGAATACCCAGTGAAGTTGGAGCTGTAACTCCAGTGCTGTCTGGGCATCAATTCATACACCTTGTTCCTTGCAGAATTTTGTTTTATTTTTTCTCCTTGCTTTCATGCAAAGATCTTGGAACTGTTTTCTTTTTTTGTTTGTTTAAAGAAGGCTCAGAAGACGATCCAGATGGCAGGCAGGTGAATGTAGTGTTGTTATTTTTTCATCTTGGAAAGACACACAGATGATATTTCGAAGAAGGAAAAAAAAAACCTCATATCTTTTGCTCCACCTGTTCAATGGAACAGAAACCATATTCACAGATTGGGGAGGAATTTTTTCATTATTTGTTTGTTTCACACAGCTAAACACTATAAGAGTGGAATGGTTTTTTTTCTATATTTGTCTGCACTCATAGCTTAATCCCTCAGAGCATGTTACCATTAATAACAGATCACAAAGACCTCAGAGCTTTGAGGTAGACAACAGCAGATAAAAACAAGGATGGTTACATAGAAATACTATCTAATGTGGCTTATTTTTTTTAAGTGAATGTATCTCTCAAATTTATAAATAACTAGTACCTGGGTGCTACTGTATACTGAAAAGACAGAATCGGGCTCATCCATTTAACCTTGTGTTGGAACAGTAGCTTACAAGGAGAAGTGGGTAGGGATTTATTACTTAGCATTTTCTAAAGTGAGCAGGCATGTTTGGAGGTTCACTCAAATTCACAGCCTGCACACTTAGCGTGTAAAATCCTGCAAGTGGAGCATCAGGCTGTAATGTTCAAACCAATGGAACTGAAATAATTACCGTCTTTCTGTAATTAGCTCTGTTGATTTCATTAGCTGGGCTCAGGTGTTGATCTGTTGATAAATGCGTGTGCGGGTATGGTGGTAAAAGAGAAATGACAAGCTTTTAAAATAAAGTTTATCTTTTTCTTAGACCTCTTCATTATTTGTTTTCTTTACTTACAGTGGGAGATTCGGTCTTCAGATTTTTTTTTCCCAAGAGTATAGAATTTCTGGGTAAGGCAGCTCCAAAAATTCAAGTCTTGCAAAGGAAAACAAAAACAAAACTCCATAGCATAGGCAACAGCATTTCTACTTATCCATCACTTGACACTACAACTTGGAGTGGCATTACAAGAGAAATACACACCAAAGGAGAAATCAAGGGCAACAAATCTGGGGAAGGGTTTGGAGCACAAGTGTGATGGGAGCGGCTGAGGGACCTGGGGGGTTCAGCTGGAGAACAGGAGCTGAGGGGAGACCTTCTGATCTCTGAATTGCCTGAAAGGAGCTTGTAGCATGGAGGGCGTTGGTCTCCTCTCCCAAATAACAAGGAGGTTTAGATTGGATATTAGTAAAATTTCTTCCCAAAAAGGATTTTCAGGCATTGGAACAGGGTGCCCAAGGGCAATGGTGGAGTCACCATCCCTGGAGGTGTTTAAAAGAAGCATAGATGAGGTTCTTAGGGACACGGCTTCGTGACCATTGGACTCAGTCTTGAGGGTGTCTTCCAACCAAAATGATTCTATGATTCTACGACATTCTGAGCCAGCAGCCTATTCAATGCTTAGTGTTCACCAGGACAGTCAATTAAGATGCTGCTGCTGTTCTTAACCAGATTTTTCTGGTTAAGGAACTGACCTGATCTCTTGTTTGTGTCTAGCTTATCCCCAGAAGCTCAGCTGATTCAATACGTAACAGGTAGAAGGCATTATTGAATTTTGAAGTGCACCTCAATGGGTGGCACAGAGTCCTGCCAATAAAAGGCCAGAGACATGTCAAAGGTCTAATACCAGAACAAACACACACCGTTGTGTGTTTGTTATGCATGTACAGACGTTTCTGCTACAGAGATTTACAGTACTGCAACTCGGCAGATGCTGAGCCCTTCCTTTGGGAGGTGAGTGGGTAGAGTATGAGGAGAGGAGGGCAATGGATTTAATCTCCATCACTTGGTGAGCTGAAATCACATTATGGGATTTCTACCCCTCAGCTTTCCCAGAAAGTCAGTATTCTGCCTTGCAGACATCCCTTGGTTTCACTGCACCTTTGTGTTTTCACTTGTAAAAGTGTATCCGACACACACAGAGGAAAACTATTCTTTTCTAATTGAATGTTGTTTGTCCAAACAGGCTCGAAATGCAAGGAGAGAATGTGTAAAAGGCAGATGTGCTGCAAAATTTACCTCTACAGTGCTGAACTGATTGACCTGGCATGACAAAGAATGCTTTCAAATTGCTGGTGTGCTTCTACTGGAAGAACAGAAATCAAGTAAAAAAACCCTGGAAATTCTTACAGATGAAAACATACCTAAGTGAAATTATGAAATTATTTTCTGAAGACCAGAAACAAACCACTTGTGATTCTAAGTACTTTCATATTTAACAAGGCTCAACAAGGTGAGAGGGGGAGAGAGAGCAGGACAAGAACTCTTTGTCAAAGACACTGTTGCTAATTAAAGAATTATTAATAATTTAGAATTGTGGAATTATTTCTGAGACATTATTAAAGACTAATTCATAATTTTGAATGTGCAGTGTTAATAAGTAAAGCCTGGGAGCAGACACAGTGAAGGGGATTTGTTACAACTATCAAAAAAACCCAGCGAAAATGAAGTTACTCCTTAAGCACCTGCCTGTTGATGAGAGAAGATTAAAAAATTAAAACCAGAAACTATGTTGTGAAGGGAAATTTCAGCTTGTGAGAAATATGATTAGGGTTGCAAGGAGCCACTAATAATGCATAAAAATTGCAGCTGCTACTTTTTATGTCAGGCTAGTGTAGCCAATATAAAATTACTTGGCTGTACCTGATTATGACGGATATAGATGAATTACTTACTGGATTGGAAATCTGTAGTTTCCAAGGGATGAGTGATCATGATTTGATTACATTCCATATGAAAAACAGAATCAGTTCTCAATCAGTAACATCTTATGTGTATAATTGGTGGCTCGAAAGGGCATATCTCCCAAAACTGAGAAAGTTCTGAGAAAATTTCACAGCAGAAATGATGTAAATAGGAAAATGAGAAAGAAAATCAAGAGAACTCAAAAGAGCAGCCTATTAACTGGCCAGCATGCGTTGATCTCGCAATCAAAGAATTGAGACTTTTACTTAAAACTTCATCCTGATTCAGTGATTAAGTTTAGGCAGCAATTATAAATTGAAGTTTTACTGTGAATGACGGATTAATGCCATCTGTAATCCTCTACTTTTATAGCCAGCAGACTGTATATGTCCCTGCATTGGTAACCACAGTTCTTACAACGCTACCACCAATGACACATCCATAGGTCTGAATCTCCATGAGGGACACCCAAATCCCACCTTAATCTACCATATCTCCAAGCCTCAGAGATAATAGATGCTGACAGACAGATTGATGAAATATATCTCATTTACTTAAAAGATGAAGCTTTAAAAATATAAATCTAATTTAAATGGACAGAATGTAATGTCAGCTACACATTACAGAGAGAAGCTAAAGGCACTGGTAGAAACAATTCCTGGCCAGGCTAAAGAAAAAAGTTTTGGGGATTTTAGGGAGAAAGAAATAAAATAAATCCTAGCAATGTCACAGACCAATTAGGACAGAGAGAGAACACTATTAAGGACACAAAAATAAGAAAAAAAAAAATCAGGAACTTTTGTTGCATATTTGGGTAATGAACGATTTTGTGCTTATATCCCTTGATGGATTATATCAGGAATACAGAAGGATTTGAAACAACTTCTGCAATGTTTCACCAGCAAGTCTGGAGAGCCTGTTCCCAAGGATTCCTAAAAAGACACCCAAGTAGGCCCATCCCACGTGTCTGTCAAATGTTAATAAATCCTAGAATACATGGAAAATTCCAATATTATGAATGAATGTTTATGTTATACCTTTACTCAAAGAACCACAAGAGCAAAAAGACAGATAACTACAACGTGTTGTTTGACCTCAAAAGAATAAAATAACACAGAACTCAGCTAAGAATGAATTAAAGCATGGGGCTGGACCCAGAGCCAGCCAATCTATTTATTTATTTATTTGTAACATTTACTATTCAAATTAATTGGATTGCATTCTGAAAAATTAAGTAATTGTTGAAGGTGACTGTGAAGATCCAGTTGTCAAATATAAGGTGTTTGAATTCCACGGCCCATACCACTCGGATGGGAAATACAGCCCTGAGACATTTCCATGAAATATAATTTCTATTTAAAATGAAGAAGCTTGTGTATTTCCAGTAGAGACATCACAACGAAATCAGTTTCAGGAAATGTAATAAAAATCTGACTCAATCAACAATCCCTTATGATCCATTTCCTGGGACACAGTCACAGAATTACAGAATCAGAGAATCATAAAATCGTAGAATAGTTTGGGTTGGAAAGGATCTTCAGACATCATTATTCCAACCACCCTACAATGAGCAGGGACATCTTCAACTAGATCAGGTTGCTCAGAGTCCTATCCAACCTGGCCTTGAATGTTTCCAGGGATGGGGCACCACCAATCTGAGCAACCTCATCCAGTATTTTACTACCCTTATTGTAGAAAATTTCTTCCTCATGTCTAGCCTGAATCTCACCTCTTTGAGTTTAAAACCATTACCCCTTGTCCTATCACAACAGTTCTTACCCTTCATAAAGTTTTCCACTTCTTCATGCTGTTGTTCAGAAACACATTGAGTGGAACAAGTTCTAACCTGGTTCTTAAGAACAGTCACTAGATCTTATATTTCTGATCTTTGCACCAGTGATCCGAAGTGTGCCAACAAGGCAATAGACATGACAAAAGAGATCCAGCCAAACAAATGAATGCATGTCAGTGCAGATAAATGTAAACCCGAACATCTGAGAATGATAACTACATACAGTGGAAGTGGGAAACTGTATTCTGATAAATAGATAGTGCAGAAGACTTAAGAGTCAAAGTAGATAAACAGCTCAAGGTGAGATATTGGTGCAATCGTATGTCCACAGGTCTGAGACAAACCTTGGCCATGTACAGTGGCAACTAGGAGTGGGAGGAGATTGTATGACTGTGTATGACATTGAGGAATCATAGAATCACAGAACGATTTTGGTGGGAATTGACCCTCAAGTTCATCAACTCCAACTATTAACCCAACACTGTCACCACTAAACCATGTCCCTAAAAACCTCATCTACATATCTTTTAAGCACCTTCAGGGATGGTGACTGCCCTGGGCAGCTTGTTCCAATGCCTGAGAACCCTTTCTGTGAAGAATTTTTTCCTAATATCCTATCCCCTGGCACAAGCTGTGGTAATTTCCTCTCATCCTATCACTTGCTTCTTGAGAGATGAGACCAACCCACTCCATGCTCCAAGCTCCTTTCAGGCAGTTCAGAGATCAGAAGGTCTCCCCTCAGCTCCTGTTCTCCAGCTGAACACCCCAGGTCCCTCAGCCTCTCCTCATGACTTGTGCTCCAAGAGATTGGTATTAAAATGTAGAATACATTTCCAGTATTCGTTTTTCAAATTAGATGCTAAGTAACACAAATTGGATCAGAAAAGAAAAATTATGTAAGAGTTGGAAAACTGTGTTTCAGTGAAAAACAGAAAACTCTGATGTGTAAATATTTGCAGGGACTGAAAAATTAAAAAAAAAAAAAAAAAAAAAGGCATTTATTAAAAGGCTATTTAACCTGATGAAAAAGACTTCAAAAGAGTGTGTAGTTGGAAGCAGACATCAGTTACATTTTAATTAGGTACAGCACTTGTGAGGTTGGTTAACCACTGGAACAAATGGTATAATTCCTGAGTCTGGTCTGCTAGTTAAGCCTGGACACTTTAGTGTAATAGATGCTTCTGAAAAACACAGTTATGAGACTCAATGGATGAGTAATTGAGCTGATATATAAGCAATCAGATAGATCATCTAATTGCTTATGAAAACTGATGCATTATCAATGTCATATAAAAAATTCTGTCAAGTATCAGAAGCGTAGATTTAATCACTTTAACTGAAAGAAGGGAAAAAGAGAGCATTTGAGGCAGCAGCATTGTGTGCTTGTGCAAAGTGGAAGGAATCTGTATTGCCTAGATGTTGCACTTGTCCTAAGTTGCATTATTTCCAAATTGACTTAGCAAAACTGTGTAAACACATTCTCTGTTAATATATTCATAGCACATATAATTTGAGATAAAACTATTTATTTACATTTAGACTGTATTTCAGAGTAAGTACTCTAGAAACATGCAGTTTAGAACCATATGAAGTGTATTTATTCCTTGAGTAGTGCCGTCTACAATGCTACATTTAAAAGAAAAGGATACATCACAGAGGGGAAAGATGATAAACATCATGTAGATAGGTAAACAACAGAACTAATTTATTGAGAAATTAGCATTTGAAAAAGCATTTATTAGTTCTTCTGTAAAGGTAGCTAACACCACATTACTTTGTTTGCAGGCAAAGTACTGATCTCATGAACAACTGTGCGTAGGTAGAGTGTTTCATCCACACAAAGCCTCACTGACTACTTAGGGATCCAGATCCACATTCCCTTCTAACATATCTAGGAGGTTAAGGTTTTGTGTTACCTTCAGTGGTGCTTTGTGTGTGCAGCAAATTCATGAGGCTTAAATGTACTTTATGGTATAAATTGCTATGAAGAACTTGGTGGTTGTGTCTAAATTATGTCTATTAAATCCCAGAGCACTTCCACATTCCTGAGAAAGGGGAGCACTCCAGTAGATCCCAACACTACAACAGGGCAGAACTGTCTGTATACTCACTGTTTCACATATTTCTAACTATTAAAGAAGATGTGGGTCTATATGGAAGCTACAAGTTTTTTCAGAAAACGGTTGGTCTGGTTGTTCATAGAATCATAGAATGTCCTGAGCTGGAAGGGACTTACAAGGACCATCAAGTCCAAGTCCTGTCCCTGCATACGACAACCCCACAGTTCACACCATGTGTCCAAGGACGTTGTCCAGTCTCTTCTTGAACACTGTCGGGCTTGGGGCTGTGAAACCTCCCTGGGGAGCCTGTTCCAGTTCTCCAGCACCCTCTGGGTGAAGAACCTTTTCCTCATGTCCAACCTGAACCTCCCCTGGCACATCTTCTGCCATTCCCTTGGGTTTTGTCATTGGTCACTAAAGAGAAGAGTTTGGTGCCTGCTCCTCCTCCTCCCCTTGTGAGGAAGCTGTAGACCATGATGAGGTCTCCTCTTAGTCTCCTCTTCTCCAGGCTTGTGGTTGAGGGACCAAGACCTCACTGATATTTTGTTTGGTTTGCTGAAGAAACTGTTTCTACAGAAGGAACCACCAAACAGGAAGATGGCCAGGAAAGTGGTGGTGATGTCAGCCACCCTGGAGGTAGAGAAGTTGTCAGAGTTCTTTGGAAACTCTTCAGTGCTGCCCATTCCAGGAGGAAGTTATCCTGTGAAGGAGATATTCTGCAACCTGTTCAGCCCAAGTGACAGTTGCATCTCTGTGCATGTCACAGAGGTGTGGCCTGTTTTACTTTTGTTTCTCTGTTGTGTTCTTTATTCTTGGCATAATAATCATCTGTGAAAGACCACAAGAATTGGGACAAACTTTTTAGCAGGGCCTGTTGCAACAGGACAAGGGGTGATGTTTTTAAACTAAAGGAGGGGAGATTCTGGCTAGACATGAGGAAGAAATTCTTTTTACAATGCAGGCAGTGAAAGGCTGGCCCAGGTTGTCCAGAGAGGTGGTGGAAATGCTGACAACACTGTACTTCCAGCTCTTTGAGACTACTTTGACAGAAAAGTGTAGATGTACCATTTGGGGCTGTAAGATATTCCATGGCCACAAAGGTGGTGAAAAGTGACATTCATAAGATGGAGAAGAGAATGTATATACAGCATCAAGTAAGGAAAGTTCAACCAAAATTAGAATTAGCTACAAAAAAGACAGACATACTTACTGAATTAGAAAGCTTTCTTATAAGGTTTGACACTCTAAGACTGACAATGAGCAGATAAAAAAGCAAGAGCAACTCAGTTCATTTCAATGCGGATACATTGCGGTGTAACACAAGCCACAAAACATCCCACAAAGACTCTGCTACTACTGTTACTACAGCTCATAGGCTGACTGGTCCAGCCCAAAAAATGTCAGTAGATAGTCTTCTGCTTTTATCACATTGTGAGAGAATAAAAAAGGATGGATGGGGAAATCAGCAATAGTGACTTGCAAACAACTTGATGAACAAACAAGCAATCTGAATTTCTCTTCCTATGAAAGCCTGTCGGAAGATGAATGGGCATAGTTTGCCCTCCATAAAGCTGTTGCAATGTCAGCCCATGGGCATGTTTTTCAGTTGTTATTCCATTCCCTGCTCTGAGAAAGAATAGCATGATTTCTTTTTCATTCATTTTAGTGTCACCTACAGCAACTCAAGTGGGATGTAAGGAGAAAAACAGGCCCTTTTTTTGCTTTCCTCCCAACCTGCTGTTCAGTAATCACTTGGAGCCAAGAATGCGTATCTTTGCCCCAGAGCTGCGTGCAAACTCTCAACAGTGATCTGCAATCTGGATTGGTCCCAATACCACCACCAAGAATCCGTATTGCCCCGGAAGGCAGTTGGAATCTGCCCACATCTGTGTCACCGTGTCACCAGCATATCCCATCTGTTCATGTAGACAGCTTCACACAATGGCAAGACTACTTGTCGTAAAAGCACAGCTTTTTGCAAACACTGTCTCCTATCATAAATAATTGAGGAGGGTGGCCATGTAGATCTCATGAAGTTCAATGAGGCCAAGGGCAAGGTTCTGCACCTGTGTTGGGGCAACCCCCGGTATCAATACAAACTGGAAGGTGGATGATTGAGACCAGCCCTGTGGAGAAAGATTTGGACATACTGGTGAATGAAAAGTGGGACATGAGCACTTGCAGCCCAGAAACTCAATTGTATCCTGGCTGCATCCAAAGAAGCATGGCTAGCAGGTCAAGGGAGGTGATTCTGCCCCTCTACTCTGCTCCTGTGAGACCTCGCACCTTGGCTACTCTGTTCAGCTCTGGGATCCCCAGTACAAGAAAGACATGAACCTCTTAAAGCAGGACCAGAGGAGCGTCACAAAAACAATCAGAGGGTTCGAACACCTCTCCTATGAAGACTGAGAGAACCAAGGTTGTTCAGCCTGAAGAAGAGAAGGCTCCAGGGAGACCTTTTTTGCAGCCTTTCAATACTTAAAGAGGGTTGATAAGTAATATGTCGTAACACTTTTTACCAGATTCTGTAGTGACATGACAAGGAACAATGGTTTTAAACTAAAATAAGACTAGATTTAGATTGGACACATGGAAGAAATTTTTTGGCAATGAGGGTGGTAAGACACTGGAATAGGTTACCCAGAGAAGTGGGTGCCCCATGACGGGAAGTCTTCAAAGTCAGGATGGATGGGGCTTCGAACAACCTGATCTAGTGAAGGACGTCGATGCTTACAGCAAGGAAGTTGGACTAGATAATCATCAATGATCTCTTCCAACCCAAACCATTCCATGCTTCTACAATACTCATGGAATCACTTTTATAATGCAATGACCATTTCAGGCAGTTTTATATTACATCTGGTTCCCCTCTGGCGACATTTATTATTCAGTAGTAAGCCAGTGTCAAGAAATCTGACTGCAGTGTACCTCACTGGCAATATTGTGCCCATGATTCAACACCCCGTTTCAATCATCTCTGGAGAGGAGGGCTGAACACTTCTGAAGAGAGGCAGTATGCGGTTTTGCCCCATTAACCTTCTGCAGTTCTTGTCTTCTCAAGAACAAAAATTAAGGCAATAATACTCTTTATGTGGAGGTAATGGACATGTTTCATCACTGAGTCCACAACTGAGATGCTTAAGTATTTCATGTTGCAACACAGAAAAAAAACTGTTGAGAAGAAGAAAATAAACTAAAATCTCTACTGCTTCGCACAGGGAAGAAGTGTTGGTAAGTTCCATATTTTGCTCGAAAACAGCCGAAGTCCATAATGGTGCAAGCAAAAGGGAGGAATTGTTTGGTGCCTGAAAGATCTCAATCTACTCACCTGCCTTCATGCCTCCAGAATTGTTAAGCAGGAGAAGGAAGAGCTACATTTTTAAGTGGCACGTTGCTTTCCAAAAATGGTAGTGTCCTTCCGTTTAATGGAGTCTGTGCCACTGACGGTGTTACTACATCATGTTCCACTCTGCTATTCTGAAACAGCAAGAGTAATCAATCATTTACTTATCACAGTAGCAAAACAGACTTTTCTTGGAGAGAGTGTAAAAAGTGCTACAATAAAGTAATTTTGCCAATTTGAGTGTTCCACTTGACAACTATTTGCATAATAAGGTTTTGCCAAGATAAGAAGATTGGTAATTTTCAGCAGCATGGAAGGGATTGAAGTTTTTAAGCTTTTTTGCCCACTATCTACACACTCACAGACCTCCGCTCTTGATGTATGGTTCTTTTTAAAGTCCTCCATCTGTCTCCGTTGTGTAATGAATTCTGTCACTCTCAATTGTGCTCCTGAGCAGTGAGCAGGGGAAGGGAGTTTGCATTTTGATTATAAAAAGGTACCGTCAGCTGTTATTACAATGGAAAACTCGTCTCCATGTGAAGTTTTAAAGCACTTATAAGCTTAGTCTCCCTCTCAGAAGCCGCCTGTAGATCACACTGTCACCGTTTGACGGGGTGTGCGGGAGAGCAGAGGGCTGGGCTGTGCTGCCAGAAGAAAAGTTCAGAGAAAGGGAAGTAAATCCAGTTTCCTCCCTAAGAAGCTCATGGGAGGGATATAGCAGTGCAAACCCCGTCATGTAAAACTTGTTCCACATGCAGCTTGTGCTGAAACTCCGAAGGGCTGTTTGGAAAAAAAAGGATGGCAGGAGGAGATCAAGGCTGTCAGCTTAAGTTTCTTTCCTTCTCCTCATCCTCATGAGCCAGTTTATCTCATCCTGAGACTTGTCAGCAATTTTCTATTTGGGACGGTGGGAGGGCAGGAGGAAGATAAGCAGAGCTTTTACAGGTTAAGCATTAACATACTTTTAGGGGTTTTGATAGCAAAGTGCTCTAGAAGGATTAGAATGGTAGGGAAAATGTAGAGCACATCTACACCGTGCCATGGAAAGAGCTGCAGAGATCCTGGGCAGGTGAGAATGAACCTGGCCAATGTGGTGCTGTGTCAGCTCACTCCAGATTTATGTTCCTGCAGAGTGTGATCCTCCAGCTAACAGGTCCAGAAAAGACAACAGCAATAAATGAGCTTTGCATGAACATCTTGAGAGCAAATTTTCAGATTCAAAGTGTCCAGTGTCCAGCCAGATTGATGAGCAACTTTCAGCACAATTTTAGCTTCAGGTGGGGTGCAGGTGGACTTAGCCAGGTGAAGCAGACAGATAATAATCAATAATAAGGAAGAGGAGGCCAGTGCAGTCCCTGGACTTTAAGAGAGTAGGTTTTTACTTGCTTAAGGGAATGGGTCAGTGGATCCCACGTGAGGCATTTCTGGAAATTTAGCAGAGTTTTAAGGACAGAATACTCCAAGCACAAGAATGGTGGGAATGGCGCATCCCCAGTATCCAGCAATACAACTAGACATATCACGAGACAAGCTCGGCTATGCAGAAAACTCCAAACAGCTCCAGTGTAAAAAGATAATACTCAGGAGGTGGAAGCAGCAAGCTTTGAGTAAGAGGTTGAATGAGAGACCTGCTGAGGTCCCTTCCAGCCTGAATTATCATACGATCTTATATCATTCTCCTTGTAACCGATCTCTGCTGTGCATTTTACCTTCCAAACCTAAATTAAGAGCTAAATAATCTTCAAAATGAAGATACCTTCTGTTTACAGCACAGAATTTATACGTTCCTGGTCTACAGCCCTTCATCTGGGAAGGAATAATTGTATACACCAGTATGGGCTGGGGGCTGGCTGACTGCAAAGCAGCTTTGCAGAGGAGTATGTAGGGGTTATAGGTGGACACTCAGTTGCACATGAGCCAGCAACATTCATTTACAGAAAAGAAGGTCAATAACCTCCTGGTCTACATTGGGCACATAAGCATTGACGGCAGGTCAGGGGAGGTGATCCTTCTGCTGTAGTTAGCCTTGGTGAGACATATCTGAAGTGCTGTGTGCAGTGCTGGGCTCCCCAGGACAAGATGGGCATGGATATACTGGAACAGGTTCAGTACTAGGCTACTAAGTTCATTAAGAGAGTGGACTATCTCACAAGGAGAGGCTGAGAGCACTGAGGTTTTTCAGCCTGGAGAAGGGAAGGCTCAGGAGTATCTTATCTATGCATGTAAATACCCAAAGAGAAGAACTAAAGAAGATGAAGCCAGGTTTTATTCGGTGGTGCCCAGTGACAGAACAAAAGGCAACAGGCATACATTGAAACACAGGAAACTCCATTTAAACACAAGAAATAATATTTTTGTTGTTGTTTTGAGAAGGTACTCAAACAGGGGAACAGGTTGTGGAGTCTGCATCTACAAAGGTATTCAAACCCTAGCTAAACATAACCCTGAGCAGCCTGCTTTGAGCCAAGGGTTGGACTGTGCAATCTCCAGAGATGTCACAAACCACAATTATTCTGTGATTCTGCCAGTAAAACCTCTACCCAACTCCCAGACAGACATGGACGACTTCACAGTCTAGACTCAATAATGTGTTTATCTTTGTCATCTCCCTGTCCTTTTATCACTGTGGTCCAGAGAGAACCCTCAACTGATTGCAGAGGAGCAGAATGTAGAGCACTGCACAGTTAAAGAGTAGTTGTACCCAACAAGAAGGTGGTGAGTGCCAGGTCACCGAGTAGAAGTGGTAAAACACCGTCTAGAGGATACAAACACTGCTGTTTGCTGTTCTCCAGCCTGGATTACCAGCTGCCATGTAAAGGTGGGAACTGGCATGCTCACATTGTTAAAACTCCTTGTTCAAACTATATTTGTGCCTCCTAACCATTCCTCCACCCCCTCCCTTTTAAATCCCTTTGTAAAACCCACTTTATGGATGACAGCCTCTTATACACTTAGCAATAAAGAGGTTTAAAAGAAATAATCACAATAACTAACTAATAAACATTCTTCATTATTTCCAAGATGATAATAATCCCTAGCACTTTCATTGCACTTTACATATTCAAGCACTTTATAATCATTAACTAATTAGTCCTTGCAAAGCTCATCTAAATATTATTATCCGGTTAATATAGAAAGAGAAGCTGTAAGAGAGAAGGTAGAGAATTTACCTAAGGGCATACATCAAGCCATTTGCAGAGACAAGATTGGAACTCAGCTCTTCAACATCCTAATCCTTGGCTCATATCCCTCTTGCTGTCTCTGATAATATGGGCTAAATTATGTGATACTAGGATCATTTTCTTTAATATTCATCCCCAAATGCATGACACTGAATATTACATTTCATCTCTTTGTTGTCCTCAGGATCACCTATTTCTTTCTCCCTCCCCTTCTGCACTGATATTACCTCCTGCCTTTATATCATGAGCAAATATTATTAGGACCCAGGGTCTATCTCCCATTTATACAACAGCACTGGGATAATCATTTGGGCCACATTATCCAATGAGTACAGAGTGAAAAATTCAGACATGTACCTTTGAGCGGGTGTAGGAAACTCTGTGTCTTATGGGATCATCCTTAGCAATGGTCCATAGACAAAAAACTTCATCATATGCAGCCCTTCATTATTCTGGTGTCTCAGATTCACAAGGAGGGGTGGAGACTGATGTACCCCGACACAGATCATACCTCCAAATTTGTGTGTGGGTCAGCTCCCTACAATGTTCTTTATAGATAAATTGGGGATTTTTGTTTGTTTGTTTTGTTCTGGTTTGGGGCATTTTTTCCCCATTCTTCTCATTGATACAAGACCAACAAACCATCACATGAAAGTACCATGTGGTAAGTCTAAAACACAAAGAAGGACTTTTTTATCCTGTCCCACGAATCTGGACTGTGGAAATCCTTACCACAGGAGAGCATAGGTGCTAAATGTCTATGTGCATGCAAAATGTGAGTAAAAAAATCACAGAAGAAAAATATGTATGTATATATGCATCAAAGAATGTTAAGCACATGGATGACATCTTTGGTTAACAAAGTGTCTGAGTTAGTGAGCACTGAACACTGCAAAAGTGGTGTTTGGGATGTATCATTACATGTCTGTCCCTGTTGTTGTGCCCCAGCAACATTAAAATTATATTAAGAAAGTCACATCTTCAAACCCACAGATAGTAAACCCCTATGCAGCAACCCTACGAAAATCAACGAAACCTGAGATAGTTCTTGATCTACTACTGTACTCTCTCAGTGTGTTCTCACCCTCGTTTTATTTTCTGCAGCTGTCATCCTGATTCCCCAAAGTCATTTTGGCTAATTGAAAAGGAAAGATTACCTTTGAAGGAACTTCTCCCAGTGAGGTAAATAATGTTTTTCCCTTTAACTTAATGTGTCGTTGGATTTTGTTACAAGCATTTAATTCATCTTAATTATTTATCTTTTTAAATTGAAAAAAAAAGTATAATAAATTAAATCATTATTTTCTACACCTGTGGGGACAATTTTCCCAAAGAAATTTAGGATCTGAGGCTTAGCGACCGCCAGCAGCATGGAAGTGTTTGATATGATGAAGTTGGTTTGTGTCAGTGACCACTCTTTTTTCCACTCATATCTGCAGTAATATTCAATGTGCTCTTTAGCCCCTCCATACAGCCCCTTTTTGCCATTGATGAGGAAAGAAAGACCAGATGATGATCACACAGTCCTCAAGACTAGATCTGAACTACTGGATCCCCAGCCGGTCATCAAGTTGGAATGTGCCATCATGTTTCTGTTGAGTTATTAAATGAAACAGAGTTCATGACATCCTCACGTGGTACCTGCTTTAACAGAAACTTTAAATGACAGGGCTGGATGGCCCATGGATGACATACAGTTTGTCATGGCAAAGTTACTCCAGCCAATTTTTGAACAAATTTTAACCAGGTGAATGTCTTTAGACAATCAGTACCCTGCATGGCATTGACACAAATTTTTAAATTTAATATTTGTAGTCCAAAACATAAATTTCAGAACCACAGCCTGAGCTTTTCTGTAAGTTACCATATACCTTTTTTGGAAGTTCATGTGTGTATTCACTTTAATTCCAATAACTCATTGAAAATAATGACTGTAGTGGCTAATTCCCAGGTAAGCTTTCCCCTGTTCAGTTACTGGATTTATATGGTGTGGATTTACATCCAGAGTATATCCAACAGAGTTAGTTTACTAGGCTCCATCAGCTCTGCATGAAGCAGTACCTTCAGACATCTCAGCTACCCTGTGAGTATCCACTAAGGAACAGCTATTTTTGTCATTACAAACCTTATTTTCATAGAAACCAGTGAGTTTGTTGTTCCTTGGGTCCTACTTGGTGCCTCCTCAGCTAAGACACTGTCCCTGTTACTCTTCATGCTGGAACAAACTGGGAACACTAACATGTTCATTTATAGCATCTCATCTGAAAAGTGTTAATTGGAAACTGAGGTGTGGTAGCTTTTTCAGCTGCTCTATCATGACTGCAAGGCTATATTAAACTAGTATTCCCTCTAGCAATGGAGAACACTTGAACTATGCATTGGGTAGGAGTCAAAACTTCTGTGATGGCTCCTAAATCTCAAGGTCATACCAGTCAGCTGCAAGCAGATTACAGATAATGAATCTGTGGTAACAGTAGGCAAATTAGCAAAATAACACTATTTTGGTTTTGGTGCACATGCTTCCCATAATAATGGGTTTGTAATATTTAAATTCATTATCCCAACAAAAATCCATGCCGCTTTGGACAAACTTTCCATTCAGTTCTGTATCATACACCCTTCAATTCCAGTTGTACTCTATGATGACGTTCATACCACCATGGAAGCTTTACAAAATCAACACGGTTCATCTTCAAAGAGGTGTTTAGTTGCTTTGTTTTGATTTGTTTTTCAATGTAAGAACACTGTGATGAGAGGAGGGAAATCTGAGGGAAGCAACAGCCCAAAGAAAGCTGTAGTAGCCACTGCAGAAATTATTAATATATTTAGACCACAATAGCTTCTGATTGCAGATGGAACAAATCTCTTTTCTGAGTTTCTACGGCATTCAATCACTTAACCTTTTGTGACTATATGGACCCTTCTTCCTTTGCCTCATCAAATGCCTTAGGGTAACCTAGTTGCAATGTGTGGTATATCACACAGTCTGCATTGATAACCACTCTCAAACACTTATCACAGGAGGTGATTAACCCCTGATTTGAGGAGTCTTTCCTCCACACTAGGAGCCTAGATGGTTTAGTTTAAACCATATATATCATATATAGAAGGTTAAGGCTAGCCACAGCAAATCCTGCTGCTTTTTATAGATAATTCATAAACCAAAGTGACACTCCACACTCTTCTAACTCACACGAAGACTGTGTGACTGTGCCTTTGGATGCTTCGTGGTGTGACCAAACCTGTCTTCCTTAAAGATGTTTAGCCTTCAGGTGGAAACACTGACCACAAGACATTTCACATCCACATTCCTCAGGGACAGACTTTATGCCCCATTTTTTTTTGGTCTGTTTTCTAAGAGCAGGCTGCTAGGATTTAAAGATGAATGTTTTTCCGAGTGGGCTCGTTGCAGATCAGCTCCTTAATTACACCTACTAAAGAAGTAATGCATAGTGATGTCCTGAATTTGTCCCTAATTAAAAATACTGTACTTAAAGCTTCCATGATTCCCTTCTGCTGAAGTCTTTAATCAGGAGAATAAGGCTTTGGAGCCTTGATTAATAATAGGACCAAGTGCTCTGCAGTTGAAAATGCCAGGGTATTAAATTTCTTTAAGTCACCTGGTGTCCCTATCTATTAGAGATCCTGGCAATGTTACTTATGCAATAGTACAGAATAATTGAGGCATAAAGTTTCAGATCCCGAATGAGACAAATGATACTAATCTTCCTGAAGATGAGTTTGACATGGATGTGGGCACTAATGTAATAAACCAGATACCTTTGTAACTGCATCATTAAATAAAATAAATGGCCTTCTTCTAAGTATTACCCATGAAATCTAATGCACAGGTAAGATGCGCTGAATTCCTAACAAATCAAAGTACATGGCAGCTTGGGAAAACACACAGAGATAACTACCCTAAACAAAAAACACCCAGATAAGACAGTCTTGAAAACAGGGATGAATTTTCAAAATAACAAATAATGCAAAGCAGAAAGAGGTGTTAGATTCTTTCACTGAAATTAGCAGGTTTGTATCACACAAAGAAACAAACCAAACATAATCCAAAGCTCATTGTGTAAGAGCCGTGTGTTTTCTAGGCTGGTTTGACAACAGCTGGTGGCAGAACAGATTCACCATTCTCAGTAGCTGTGAAAACTTCAAAATGCAATATTAGGCAGAAGGTACCTTCCTAATGCTTTTTGGTACAACTGCCTCTTTTTGAAAGAAACTGTGTTGCATAATAATCGTTGGCTATTTTACTGTACTTAACGTAATCAGACACTCTTACTTCAAATGCATAAAGGAATGAAAGTTGTAAAAAATAATTCCACAACAGGTCTCAGGTACCACTAAAACTATATGGGGAATGCTGTCACAGGAACAGCATAAAGTCCAGCACAATTAAGACCTGGAGAGGAAAGACTTAGATACTTTTCTTGAAATGTGTTATCATGATTTATTGTGATTTATTACGGTGCACATACTGAAAGAGACATTGGTGTTGGTGCACTGTCTCCTGCTATTGCCAGCAACCCCCTCCTAATCCCTTCTTGCCAGCTCATCAGGCTCTACCTGCAGCCTAGTCTGAGGGTCAGCCCTAATCCAAGTTTAGCATGAATTTATTCATGAGAATGTTATAACTGTTTTATTGATCTTGGGGATAAACAGTGTCTCCCACACTTTATTTTCCTATGCTACCATGCCATACAGAGACAGCTATTAGTGACCCTGCTGAAGTGCCAGGCACAGGAGCTCTGTTTTTGGTATCTTACTCTAGAAAGCAAACAGAATTTATCTGTGCACTGCCAGTATTTCCATTGTTTGAGCTAGCCCGTAAGAATCATAGAATCACAGAATCCCAGGTTGGAAAGGATCACGAGGATTGCCCGGCTCAACCTTTCTTGGCAAAAGCACAGTCTAGACAAGCTGGTCCAGCACCCTGACCAGCTGAAGTTCAAAATTGTTCAATGTTGGGGAATCCACCACTTTCCTGGGGAGATCATTCCAATGGCTGATTGTTCTCATTGTGAAAAATTTCCCTCTTGTGTCCAATCCGAATCTCTCCAGGAGTTATTTATACCCATTGCTCAGAAGCCAGGCAGCACAGAATCACAGACTGGTTGGGGTTGGAAGTCACCTCTGGAGATCATCCAGTATAACCCACCTGCTAAAGCAGGTTCACCAGAGCAGATCACACAGGAAGGTGTCCAGGTGGGTTTGAATGTCTCCAGAGAAAGAGACTCCACAGCTTCTCTGGGCAGCCTGTTCCAGGGCTTTGGTACCTCAAAGCAAAGAAGTTTCTCCTCATATTCAGATAGAACCTTCTGTGTTTTAGTCTGTGCCCACTGCCCCTCATCCTGTCTTGCTGAAAAGAGTCTGGTCCATCCTCTTGACATCCACCTTTTAGATATTTATAAGCACGTTTCACTGTTAAGCTGCAGACTTCATTAATATAAGCAGCGCCCTCAATGTAACATCTCCCTTCTCACCATCACATCAGTAGCTCTGTTAAGTTCTGCTCTTACCTGAATTCACTTTTGCTGTGCAGAATGACATAAAACACACTGTGGTCCCCACAGTACCTGGTATAAGGGCAGTAGTCCCTCCTCAGCCCCAGAAATATTTTGCCTACCACATCCTATGGCCACATGCATCTTTTCATGACCCTGCACATTAATAATTTATCCTCATCCTAGTATGCACAAGCTTTTTTCTTTCTCACTTTCACCCGATGAGATACCACTTTAAAGTGGAAATTATTAGTCCCTAGCTGAATAACCTGGTACTTTCTGTTAGGAAATGTATTTGCTGCTTCACTAACATGGGTAAAATGATTCTTCCTCAGTGATATCCCGTTCTTCCTCTGAAATCCCAATACCTCCTGACTGTGCACCAAGGTAAAATAACATATTATGAAAATACTAAATAAGATTAGTCCCAGTTTGTACTGCCAATTCAAATCCAGCAGCTACTGATCATATCTCAACATCTCCCCTTAGATCAGTGTCTTACCCAGTTTTAAGTGTTTTCTGTAATCTCTAGCTTTTTCAAATTAAGTATTCACTTTCCATGTGATAGTATATCAAAGAGCTTACTGATTTTTACATGCATCCCATCAGCTTAATTTCCTTATCTAAAACCCCTTGAATGTTATCATAAAAATAATATTTTTGTAGCTGACTTAGCAATTGGATGTTGGTCTCTAAAAATACATTACATAGAAAAAGACAGATAACATGCCACCATATGATTTTGACCTATAGTTTCCGGTGGGTAATTCCAAAATGGAATGATATGCGAATTAAAAACTTCTCGTTTTCACCCCAAAAATGGCTGAATAGCACCAGCAAGGAGCACAATCCTTGCACATACATTCCAAATATGATCCCTGGGAAGACATAGGAGAGGAAAATTATAGTGAAAGCAGTTGTAGCCAAATAAAAAGATCCCTTGTGACTCCATCTGCAAAAAATAAAGTGTTATTGAAAAATATTTTTGTTTGTTTGTTTGTTTTGTTGATGTTGCAGTGTAATAATTCTTACATTGCTTTGGCTTAGGTGGAATTTTAGTTGAAAGGCTTGTTTTAAAGACCATGGATTAGAAGAAGCCTCATAAAATGCATAATATAATGTACACTTATAATAAATATTGTTAATCATGCTTATGGTAGTACTTACAAGCCAGGAAAATGGGGTCTGGAATAGTAGGCACTGTACAATTACTGTCAGCCCTTTTTAAAGGATGGTCGCTGAAGTGTTTATAATAAAATAGGTGAAATCAGCAGAGGGGAAAAGGTCAGCTGGGCATATGGGATGATAAAGTGAAGCATCACTTCCTTCCCCAGTACTGGTGGAAGTCATAATACCATGTCAGAGAAAAAGCCAAGCCCTGGAGATCCCTTTTGCCACACTTTGAGTGCACCCTTAGTAAGTTTGCAGATGACACCAAGTTGGGTGGGAGTGTTGATCTTCTGGAGGGCAGGAAGGCCATACAGAGGGATCTGGACTGGATGGATCATTGGGCTGAGGGCAATTGTATGAGGTTCAACAAGGCCAAGTGCTGGGTCCTGCACTTGGGTCACAACATCCCCAGGTAGTGCTACAGGCGTGGGTAAGAGTGGCTGGAAAGTGCCTGGGGTAAAAGGACCTGGGGGTGTTGATGACAGCAGCTGAACATGAGCCAGTGTGTGCCCAGGTGGTCAAGAGGCCACCAGCACCCTGGCTTGTGTCAGGAATAGTGTGGCCAGCAGAACTAGAGAAGTGATTGTGCCACTGTACTTGGCACTGGTGAGGCTCCACTTTGAATCCTGTGTTCAGTTTTGGGATTCTCATCATAAGAAGGACGTTGAGGTACTGGAGAGAGTGCAGAGGAGGCGATGAAGATGGTGAGGGGCCGGAGCACAAATGTGATGGGGATGAGGCTGAGGGACCTGAGGGGTTCAGCCTGGAGAACAGGAGCTGAGAGGAGACCTTCTGATCTCTGAACTGCCTGAACGGAGCTTGGAATATGGAGGGGGTTGGGCTCTTCTCCCTAGTAGCAAGTGATAGGAGAAGAGGAAATGGCCTCAAGTTGCACCAGGGGAGGTTCAGATTGGATATTAGGAAAAAAATTCTTCACAGAAAGGGCTGTCAGGCATTGGAACAGGCTGCCCAGGGCAGTGGTGGAGTCACCATCCCTGGAGGTGTTTAAAAGGTGTTTAGATGAGGATCTTAGGGACATAGTTTAGTGCCAGAGTTAGGTTACGTTACGGTTAGACTCAGTGTTCCTGAGGGTCTCTTCCAACTGAAACAAATATATGATTCTATGATTTTATGACTCTGCAAGGTGCCAGGTAGGTCTAAGACCCAAGATGGGACATGTGGACCTACGTGTCATATCATGCCCACCCATTTTTGTGTGTAGATGAGCTTTTAGGGACATGGTTTAGAGGTGGACTTGGCAGTGTTGGGTTAACAGTTGGACTGGATGATCTTAAAGGCCTTTTCCAACCAAATTGATTCTATGTATTGTTGCCAGGCTCCTAAGGCTCTGGCAGTTACTTACAAGATGTCCTGCCCAACCAGCCAAGAAATAATCAAAGAAGAGGAACTCCATAAATGTTTTT
>NC_092521.1:4192531-4245031 GCF_037038585.1 Patagioenas fasciata | reverse complement strand
AGTGCCCTGTTGTATTGTCTTCACATTCAGTAGTTAAAGCTGCGGACCAAAGCAAGCCTCTTCGTCCCCAAATTTATAGTCTGGTTGATTTAAATTTAATTCCACGTCTCATTAGCTTCAAGCTAATGAGCATAATTGAAGATCTTAGAATACTTATTTACACTGCGTTATTTGTAATTGCTGATAAATCCCTTGAAAAGGGACATCTGTTCCATATGCCCGGTGGGAAACAGAAAGTAACGTAGTTAACGTGTAGGTAAATCACAGGATATTAATAGATGTCAAGAAAGAACTGGCTGTTAAGGGATGGCGTGGAGGAAAAGTGTGGGCTGGTGAGATCCAATGAGAGCTTAACCAAGAAAACTTGGAAATCATTGCTAATTGCTGCTGCATGAGCTCAGTGCTGCACACAGATCTCTTGCTCCCATGCCCCTTAAAGATGTGGGTGGCTGGACAGCTCTGAAGTGGAGAAGACACTGACTCCAGACCCCAGCAAATGCCTCATAACCAAGGTAGTGCAAGCAAAGCACCGGTCTTGCAGGACAACTCGGTTGAGGTTTGGGTTGTATCTGCGAAGCAGGGTGAAGTAGAAAGGTGGCTACTTGTGGTGTTGTTTTTCCTTTGGTATTAACTGGTGTATGCAGATCCATTGGGTCTGATCCTATCTACAGTTTGTCCAGATACTCCATATAGAATCGTAAGATAGTTTTGGTTGGAAGGGACCTTCAAAGCTCATCCAGTGCCACCCCTGCCACCAGCAGGGACGCCTTCACCCAGATCAGGTTGCTCAGAGCCCCGTCCAGCCTGGCCTGGGATGTCTCCAAGGATGGTTCATCCACCACCTCTCTGGGCAACCTGGGCCAGGGCTTCATCACGCTCATTATAAAAAATTCCTTCCTTATGTCTGGCCTGAATCTCCCCTCCTTTATTTTAAAACCATCACCCTTTGTCCTATCACAACAGGTCCTGCTGAAAAGTCTGTCCCTGTCTTTCCTATAGATCCCTTTTAAGTACTGAAAGGCTGCAATGAGATCTCCCTGGAACCATGAAAGCATATAGCTTTTCAGCGGAATGGAGAAGGTGACATAAATCCACACCAGCATGACCAAACTAGCCGGTCCTCCCCACCCAGGCCCAGATATTTCCCCTCTCCAAGATGAAAACTCTTCTGGCACCATCTATCACTAAGGTACTAGAAACGTCCCACATCCCATGCTTCTGCGAAGACCAGAGACTGCTCCTCAATTAATGCTCCACCTTCAAGCTGTGGAACTATTCTTGCTACCAATTCTAACCTTTCTAAATTTCCATGGGTCCAGCAATGCTCAAGTTTGGCCATGTGAGCCCATCAATACAACTTCACAGCATGACCCCCCTGTCCTTCTTCATCAGAAATATCCCCTTTTCCACTCAGGAATGGAGAAGGTTTCTTCTGCTAAACTTTGACAAACAGCTTGTTGAAACACCCCCATTCCAGATTTAGTGCTCAGTGTAGCAATTGCAATTCTGGTTGCTGTTTTTATTATGCTGTTTTGATTGGATTTTTAATTTTCTTTAATATGTACTTCCAAGTCCTTCAATCTCTAAATTGTCTATAAGGGCGTCTGCCACCCAGAATGATATGAGTAGATGATCGGTATGTCAACATCTTTCTGGAGCCATTTACCATCAGGAAGGAAACATGCATCACTCTGAGAAGAAACAGCAACCATCTTTTAATGTCTTGCTCTATAACAATCAATCCTTTTACACTCTGAAACATATATATATATGAAGGTTTAATATTCCATCTGTTAGAACTCCAGAGCTGAAGCAGAAGGTTTCCTATACTTCATACTGAAATTACAACAAACCATCTTCTTCTAAGATGCAACTCCCCCCCCCAAAAAAAACAAACAACAAAACAACCCACAAACAAACAAACCCACAGAAAAAAACCCCAAAATTAAAAAACAAACAAACTACACACATCTAAAAAAACCCACATCACCCAGTGGGGATTCTGTGACTAAGTGTGTGTTATACTCAAGAAAGCCAAAGGCAAAAGGCTATTAGTGTACACTTGAGATCACTTAGAGAAGCCCACAGGGAGATGCTCTCGTATTACTGCCAAAGTAACACACAAAGAAACTATGTCTCTGAATACCCAAAGGGATGAAAAAAATGTTTAATAAATGAGTTATTTCCAGAGGTCAAATATTAATGATTTGTGTGTGTGTTTTCTGTTGAAATTTCATTTTCTCTCTTCCAGCCTGGACAGGGAAAAATATCAGGAGGCGAAATTTTGATTAAAATAAACGAATCAAAACAGAGCTGCATGCCCGGGTAAAGCTAACACATGAGATTATAGAGTGCACCAGCTGCAATATTAGTAGGTGAAGAGGAAGGAAAAAAAAAACTGATAGAAACCTCACAGATTGATCTTATTTGGCTTGATCATTTTTGCATTATGTCTAGCAAAGAAATCAGAAGAACCGGCCAAGGGATGATTTCTATTGTTCTGGATACTCTTATTTTCTTTTTCTCTGGTATGATTCAGCAGAGATGGAGAGGGAGGGAAGAAAAAATATATATATTTATAAAAATGAAAAAAAAAAAGCTAGTCCTGGAGAGAGAAGAATGTGTGAACAGATGGTAAAAGTGAGGTCAAGGAGAAAGAGAGGAAGGCTGGAGGCTGGAGGCAGTCAGGATGACAGGCAGATAGCAGACGAGGAGACAGGGATGCTGCATCTGAGCAGACTGACTTTGCAGGGCTCATCTCGCTAAGCTACTGGAGAGTGTCCAGAAGAGGCTACAAAGTTGGTGAAGGATTTGGAATGGAAGCCATATGAGGAGCAGCTAAAGTCACTTGGTTTGTTCACCCTGGAGAAGAGGAGAGTGAGAGGCGACCACATGGTGGTTACAGCTTCCTCACAAGGGGAGCAGGAGGGGCAGGAGTCAATCTCTCCTCTTTGACCACCAATGACAAAGCCTGAGGGAATGGCAGGAAGATGTGCCAGGGGAGGTTCAGGTTGGACATTAGGAAAAGGTTCTTCACCCAGAGGGTGCTCGAGCACTGGAACAGGCTCCCCAGGGAGGTGTCATGGCCCCAAGCCTGACAGTGTTCAAGAAGAGACTGGACAATGTCCTCAGACATATGGTGTGAACTGTGGGGTTGTCCTTGCAGGGACAGGAGTTGCACTTGATGATCTTTGTGGGTCCCTTCCAATTCGGGACATTCTGTCTCAAAGAATCCTTCCTCCTCATGGTACAAGCAATGTCCGTGCTAAGTTACAGCTGCAAGATTTGTGACCGCAGAGAACTGAGTGGCAAGATCTCCCCATACACTTGGCATTCCTTGGCAACTTGTAACAACGAGATTCATTAGCGCTATATGCTCTGCTGAAAATACTTCCAAATGTTTAACAGGACCTGCACAAATAACTATTTACTTAGGTAGCACTTCATTAGCTGCCCCTGCCCCGTGCTGTGTAATTTGGTATCAATTACCAGCTGGTGTCACCAGCACCAGGCACAAACTGGCTGTCTCGTTCATTGTACCACGCTGGTGGCTGATCAGCTAAAGCGGATTCTCTTCCAAAGTTGACAAAATACCACACATGGAAAAAAAAAAAAGAACCTTAAAATTGCACAACATTTGAATTTTCAGACAGAAAAATGATGGCCTAAGTAAAACAGTGGTGCGTCCTGGAGAGCAAAGTAAACTTGCTATGCATGGCATGAAAGTTTTCATGATGCCTTATGAATCAGCAGAGCTCCCACAAAACAACAGCCCTTTGCTGACCCCCTCGCTTCATCCTTTTGTCTTTTTTTCCCATTTTCTTCTTGAAGATTCCTTTCGACAGCACCAAGATCTCAGGTGCTGAGAGCAGGGAGAAACAACAGGTCAGGTGAGATGCTGTTTAGTTTGTGAGACTCTGAGATCTGTGCTATTATGGGGATCCAGACACATTCAATGGTGAGGGGCAAAGGCAGGTGACAACACCCCATCATTTCTCTATGTTTCTCTAGTCTCAGCACCTCAGCTTCATAAGACACAGGTCCCAGATATTGCAGCCACATTCACACTGCAAACACGTTACAATACACAAAAAGATGTTTTATAACAACAGGTTAAAACTGAATGTCAAAGTAGTTGTTACTGGGGAGGGGATGAGGGGGTGAAAGTAACATTGCATGGCCACAGTGTGAGACACACAGAACGTTTCTTGTCATTTAAATTGCAAGGCAAAGGGTGGGAGGGAGGCATCTCTGCATAAAGATTTGGGCCAAGACAAGTGTAAACTCCAAATCTCGCAAATTGCTTCCCGTGGGATTTCCTAATGCCTAATAACACACATTCTGAAACTACTGAAAGATGAAGACATATTAAAATATTCAAATATTGAAATATTCAAATCACAGCCTTTGTTATGAATTAAATCTATGAAATACAGGTGAAAATTTGCAGCTAATGATGATGATGATGCAGACAGCAGCCTTCCCTCCCTGGAATCCCCAGGGACACCCATCCCATCTGGTGGACATAGACCTGAAGTCCTCATGGGCTGCAGGCTCCATGGGTAAGGTCTATTTGCTCCAGCAATTCATGGATCCATTAACCTTTACATTAAGTTAGGATCAAAGAAGGCTGTGAAATCCTGATGTGTATTGAGTGATTTTCCCCATAGCTCCAGCTAATCACCCCCAGCTCTAGACATAACTACTCAAGCATGGGACTCAAACATTACTCATTACTCTTTTACACTCATTAGCTGTACGAGAGGAGACCAAAGGACAGTCACAACCTGCCACAACCTGCTACTTTTCTTAGTTCTCAAGACTTGTCTTTCTGTACTAATTACACAGCACCTTTTACTGAGTGTTTTTACTGAAAACTCTAATTTCACAGGGGAGAGAACTGAGCCATGGAAACCTAAACCTGATCTGAAAGACACAGGGGACTGCAAAGATCTGGGTGACATATTCAAAGCACCAAAGCAGGAAAGTGGCCAAGCATGTTTAAAAGGTGCAGGAAGCTGGTTCTTGGTAACATCTTTAACGTTCATCATCTTCTGGCTTCAAGTTTGCTTCAAGTCAAGCACTACGGAGCACAGTACTTGCAAGGAGAAGCAATCAAAACATAAAGCAAAATTCTTTTTTCTTTAAAAAACGTGGATATGACAGTAAAAAGTGATGCAACCATAGCTGAGACGAACACCACCAGGGTAGACTGTCAAGGCTATTTTCCATGTTCTTGATGTAAAATTCCAGAAAATCTTAAATGGGCACCACTTTGTGACATAAAGATGTGCCACCAACCTCGATTCTCCCCCTGCATAATAAATTGGTCTCATTCCAACGCAAGGTACTGACTTCAGCAATATTGAATCACACCAGAGATAAATCTGGGGTGCAGACACAGATGATGAATGATGCATGCTAAATATCAATAACTAATCACTGGGATTTCTCTCAAGCTTTGGCCAGACCAGTACAATCCTAGACTTGACTGGGAAAAACACTGATCACCACTTTCAACCCATAGAATCCCTGAGGATGTCACACATCACCCAGCACCTCTCAGGGGATTCCCTAGGATCTTTATAGCTCATGTTTGCCTCAAAACTGCAAAATATCGAAGGATTTAGCAATATAAAGCAGCAAAACATCCCATCCCTTGAAAGCTTTCCTACATTTTGTAAGTCACCTTCTTCTCCCCTCCTCTCTTTCTCATTTTACAAACAATATTTCCCAAGATTCCTCATTCAGTCGAACCACTGCTCCATGCACAGTCTTTTATGCAAATTATTTTGTTTATTTTTATGATGTATGCAAATGAAATCTTTACTCTGAACCTTCTTTATGATGCTATAAATGTAAGAATAGATCTTGAATTAGCCCTTTTCGTTGTCAGAGTGGCACTAAAACCAGCTGAGGGATTCAGAGGCTTAAATGTGTAAGCAGTTTGGTATAAAACAACTTTCATATCTTGTAAAAATTAGGGGTCTTGGCTGAGCTATTTGAGTACTAAAACAAGATCTATAAGAAGTTAGAAAAATTGCATGTTTTTCAGAACTAAATGAAGATTAAGGCAAGAAATCAGTGAGTGAAGCAACCTGTGGTTTAATAACCTCTTTTTTTATTCTAGTATTGCATTTCCTATATTAACCAGGAACTTTCAATGGCAGCTAAAGATGGCAATTACCTGTTTCAGCAGGAACTGAATAAACTGGATGATGTTGTATCATTTTTTTTTTTCTGCATTCTACACTCCACTTGCTGTATTTTCACATGCTCAGCTTGTACCCGATAGCCCACACTACCCTAAAAATAGGGTTACTTGGGAAATAAATCATCAGATAACCTCCACTTTTACGTAATGGGGACACAAGGAGGTGCAAAGGTGGAGGGTAAACAGAAATAGGGAAGATACTGGAATAATGGGTGCAGATGAGGGAGGATGAGAGGCCAAGGGCTGCTGGGGAAGGGGGAGTTCTGGCTCTAATCATGTGGAACTCAGGCTGCTGCTGAAATGCATTTTTTCCTCCACTTAATCTGACTGTCCTGTTCATGGGAAGATGGCAATTAAACCCATAGCATATCCCATAGAGAAGGATATAAATTCCTGAAACTGGGATAGTGGACTACGAAGAAAAAGGCACGCAAGAGAAAACTTCCTAGTCGCAGTATTAGGTGAATAAGCCACATCTTCTTTTCAGCAGACATCATCCACTTATCAAGTGCGTTTTTTGGTGAATGGAATAAAATGGTAAAGGAGATGCTAATAGTTGCATGGTGGTTTTTTTTCCATTATTAAAAAAAAAAAAAACTTTAAGGTTATAGATATGGTTAATTATTTCCTCTAACTCTACGGATTCACGGTGGAATGTGGAAACGTAAAGATGATCATTTCATTCCAAACTCTCCTTCATTCACGGACACGTAAGGGCAGTGTTGATGGATATTTTCATAATATGAGCATTCTTCAATCCAATGATACGGGAAAACAAGAAATTAACTGCTCTGTCTTGAGGAAGTACATGTCTACTATATTTTTGTATCACTGGTGTTTTTAATCAACACTATATAAAAAAGGAGAGCTTAACATATGTAGCAAGGAGTAGGAGGGAGGAAGGGAATCTTTTTATATAGACTTTGTTCTCAAACTGTTTGAAGTAGTCAGGAAAGCTCTGTGAAGACAGAATTGATTGGTTGTGCTTGGGATTTAATTGCACGTACCAGCTGAGATAAAATTGATGCTGGAACTGGAAAACTGCTCGCAGTGGAAACAGGTTTAATACACAGTAAAAGGAAGAGTATAGAGCAGGATTGACAGGGGAAATGACTTTAAGAGCTGTATGAAAATGTCCACGTTGATATGGTGCTGCAGAGTCTCCCTATGTCACTCTCATGAAATAAATATAAAACAAATCTCCTCTGAGAAGACTTGATCTCCCTGCCAGATGTGCAGTTGGCAGGAATTTGCCTTTACATGTTGATAACATCAATGTAAATAGAGTGCTCTGGGCTCCAACTTAAAAAAAAAAAAAAAAAAATATTATGCATACAGCAATTCTAGACCTTTCTGCCCCAGCATGTTCAGATTTTCATCTCTGCTTCCACTGGGGTACAAAATTACAGTTACCTGTAAACCTCAGTTTTCTTTGAAGCAGCCCAAACAATGCTGCCTTTTTCCCTGCTCAGCAGAACTCAACATGCTCCTGCTGATCTTCCCAAATAACATCCTTTGCCCACTGGCTGCCATTAGAAATTCATTAAGATTAATTTAGACTTGACTGTGTCACGAGTTCCTATCTCTTACTTCCCTAAACCAGGGGAAGAGATTAACTTATCTTTGCTCAACAGAATCGCTTCTGAGGCCAGACCTGGAGAAGGTCCCCCCAGTAATGTCCTGTCCATGGTCACACGGCTGGCCCCCCAGCTGTGCGCTCATATGCTCATGTCACATCTACACTCTACGTCCCACAGCACCCTACCACACAGGACATAAATCCCACGACATTGGCCAGTGAAGTGAAGAGGCCAAAGATCCACTGGGAAGAGTCTTGTGAGGTAAGACCCTTGAGGGAAGAAGGGTTCAAGAAAATTGTCTAATAGTCAAGAAGACCTCCTCCAATCTCAAGAGAGCTTCCGTCCCAGTGAATAAGAAGTTAGGTTAGGAAGTGTTGTTTTGTTGATGAAGAATAAAAGCAAAGTGAAGTAAAACATCTTATTCAATATCTTTGTGTGGTAGATACTGAACTGAATTCAGATCCAGGTTTATTTCTGTAGCAATGAGGAATCTCTCTGACCTAGACCTCCAACTCTTCTACCATGAAAACCAAACCAAACCAAAACTATTCAACCTATGAATTTTATACATCTAGACATTCTACCCATGTTACCATAGAAAATAAGAGTGAAGAGTTCGCCTGCCAAACTACATCTCTAAGCTTGTAGTACAGCTGCCTGCAATAACCTCTTTGATACTCTCAAATTCTTCTGTTCAGAGTTCAAGTGTGAACATTTCCATTAATGTATCTGTCACATCTACAACGGCAGTCGCAAATGAAAAGAAAATCATATTGTACAGAAGCATGGAACTGGGAATAATGCTGAAAGCAGCACAATGCCATAGTATCATTTAACAAGACGCTCTCATCTTCAGTATTGGAGTTTGGCTGTATTGCCTCAAAAATGAAATGAAGTGCAATGAAACAAAATACAGTAGGTAGAAGTGAAGAAGAAGGCAGGAATAGGTAAAGGAAATGATCATAAGCCTGGGACGAGAGGAGAGGAGAGGAGAGGAGAGGAGAGGAGAGGAGAGGAGAGGAGAGGAGAGGAGAGGAGAGGAGAGGAGAGGAGAGGAGAGGAGAGGAGAGGAGAGGAGAGGAGAGGAGAGGAGAGGAGAGGAGAGGAGAGGAGAGGAGAGGAGAGGAGGAGAAGAGAAGAAAAGAGAAGAGAAGAGGAGAGGAGAGGAGAGGAGAGGAGAGGAGAGGAGAGGAGAGGAGAGGAGAGGAGAGGAGAGGAGAGGAGAGGAGAGGAGAGGAGAGGAGAGGAGAGGAGAGGAGAGGAGAGGAGAGGAGAGGAGAGGAGAGGAGAAGAGAGGAGAAGAGAAGAGAAGAGAAGAGAAGAGAAGAGAAGAGAAGAGAAGAGAAGAGAAGAGAAGAGAAGAGAAGAGAAGAGAAGAGAAGAGAAGAGAAGAGAAGAGAAGAGAAGAGAAGAGAAGAGAAGAGAAGAAGAGAAGAGGAGACAAAGAAGGATGTGCATTTTGTGTCATAGACTACCAAATAAATTTCCTAAATCACAGTTTATACTTTTGTTTTGAGAAAGTTTGAAAACTCCTTATATCTCTGTACCTTAAATAAGCAGGTGAGACAGATGGAAGATCCTTTACAAGTGTCAGTTCTTCATGTAAGAAAAGCCAAATGAAATTAATGTAATGAAATTAATAGTAAGGAAGAGTAGCATCTATATAACATACATTGTTCACACACATCAATGGCTGAAATAAAGTTTTATTACCAATAATAATATAGTATAATGAAACACACAATTAATCTGAAGACTTCTGGCCACAAGATCTCCCAGATTTCCTACAAGGCTTTTATAAGTATCAGACAAAAAAAGCTGTCTTCCTATGCCATCCAACTAAGTTTTTATCTTTTGCTGGTGCAGCTTGTTACAGTATTACACAAGTTTGAGGAAAGACCTCACACAATAGAAATCACCACATCACAGAACACCCCCTAAAGCCTTTAATGTCTTCAGCCAAGATCTACAGCAAGCTGCTGGGCATAGAGGTTTAGGAAAAGCCAATGAATCATCAAGGAGTTGGAGGGGATATAAGTGATTTCTAGGCTTTGCAGAAGACCATTTGATCAGAAGCAAATGCACACTGATTAACAAAGCCTTGGGGCTGGGAGCATATACGTGACATGGAAAAGCATAACCAAACCTTTGTGACAGGCTCACAGAATCCCAGAATGGTTGGAGTTGGAAGGGACCTCTAGAAATCATCTAGTCCAACCAACCTGCTGAAGCAGGATCACCGGAGCAGATCACGCAGGAATGTGCCCAGGTGGGTTTGAATGCCTCCAGAGAAGGAGACTCCACAACCTCTCTGGGCAGCCTGGTCCAGGCTCTGCCACCTCAAAGGAAAGAAGTTTCTCCTCATATTCAGATGGCACCTCCTGTGTTTCAGTCTGTGCCCGTTGCCCCTCATTCTATCATTGGGCACCACTGAAAAGAGTCTGGTCCATCCTCTTGACACCCACCCTTGAGATATTTATAAACAATGATCAGATCCCTCTCAGCTTCTCTTCTCCAGCTGAATAGACCCAGCTCTTTTTGTTTCTTCTCATAGAAAGGTGATCCAGATCCCTCATTATCTTTGTAGCCCGCCACTGGACATCCTCCAGTAATTCCTTGACCTTCTTAGACTGGGGAGCCCAGGCCTGAATGCAGTGCTCCAGATATGGCCTTACCAGGGCAAAGTAGAGGAGGAGTATTCAAGAAGAGACTGGACAATGCCCTCAGACACACAGTGTGAATTTTGGGGTTGTCCTATGCAGTGACAGGAGTTGGACTTGATGATCCTGTGGGTCCCTACCAACTCAGGACATTCTATGGTTCTGGGATGACCTCCCCTGACCTGCTGGTCACACTTTCCTTAATTCACCCCGGGATCCTGTTGGCCTTCTTGGCCTTTTTAATCTGGTGTTTTCATGTTCCTAGTGCTCCTGTCAGCTCTGCTAACCAACACATTCTGGTTGTACGGGCCTTGCTGAGGATGTGGCTGATTCTTCAGCCAAGGGATTCAGGCTTGTTTCTGTTGTATGACCTCTGGAGCTCACCTGCATGACAGTCATCCATTGACTTATGAACCTGAACCTCTGCTAAGGTCATAATCAAAATACAATTTTCAACCCTGAAAGTAATTGATTTATGCACAAGTCAGACCACTTTGAATGCCTGAAGATGTGTTTTGACGTATTTAACTTCTGTTGTATGTTATATTGTTAGACGTTACCAGTAAGACTGGCTTTCTCCTACAGTGCTAATCCTGCTCGTTGGTGGTTGTTCAGGCTTTTCATGTTGTGATCACCCTGGGAAAGACGTTTGACTTACATCTTCTCATTATTCCCCTTTCCCCAAGCTGGGCTCAGTGGCAAGAAAACTAGAGCTGGGAAAAGGACACGGAGAGTTATTAAACTTTTCTGCCACAGGTGTATATTTTGGTTATATTTACACTGCTAAAATATCAAGACTTTTGTTGTTGGTTTGTTTGTTTGTTTGCTTTGCTTTGCTTTGCTTTGCTTTGCTTTGCTTTGCTTTGTTTTGTTTTCACATCAAGGCAGCCTGAAACTTCTGTGGTTGCCTTTGTTTGTTCCTCCATCTTTTCTCTCATACAACTATTCACAATGCAAGCTTTCTGAAGCAGGCGCAAATTCTCCCTATGGATTTGAGTAATGCCTGGAATGAGGGGTCTGTGATCTCAGCTAAAAGTTACCATCATATCAATTCAACACTCCATCTTATATATGGAAGAATCTCACAGAACATTATAATTTTAAGTGATTTACATAGGCGGGGATGGTGCTGTCTACTCCTGAAATGCCGCAGTCTCTGGGGGAGAAGGTACTGGCCTGTAAAGAGTATATAGACACTGTATGAGGGAATTGGGATTGAGAAGTGATTTCTCTCTCTCTCTTTCCCTCTCCCTCAGAAACTTGTTCCTCAACTGCCTGCACTTAAAGGAATTTAAAATGCAGACCGTAAAATAGATGGTAAGTAAGAAAACCAGCAGCCTGCAGAATAGGTTGCACACACTCTACAAAAAGCTATTGAGGGAGAAATATTGTCATAAATTGTGTTAAGTACAGTGTGTTGAGTCAGAAGCACAGTTTTGATGAAAATTATAATAGTGGTTTGAAGACAAGCCATTTTGTGTCTTGCACAATGTCAAGCAGTTCATACAAGACCTACTTGATGGACTTGGCAACAGTAATTATTGGTGTTTTACTCTCCCACAACCATTCCCTAGGAGATACTCCCCCGCTGTAAGAAATTTGGCCCAATTTGAACAAACTGGATGTTAAAATCACACACACAAAGAAACTTGAGTTCAGTCTTTGCCTTAATTCCTCCCAACCTGCTCAGCTTTGGACCCAAAAACCAGCATCCCCATGAATACAGCTGGTGACATAAATGCTCATCAGTTGGTTGGGTTTAGACCTTTCTGGGCTGGGCTGTTCTTCATGGCACCAAAGCAGAACTTCCATGGCTTTCAAGAGAGGCAGGTTTTTGCACACACAGGTAAAAAATAAATTAATAAAACGGCTGGTTTAAACAGGCCTGAAAATATACCAGCTCAGCCTCAAACTGGATTTGCTTCCCTGTGCTGCATTGATGATAAGGGAAAAATAGTTAGAGCAATTTGCAGTTAAAAGGTAGGGAGCTTAGCAAGCTCAGAGTTTCTTGAATACAGAAAAAATTGATTTTTCCCAAAAATAGCTGATGGGGAATTTCTCTGCCATTTATACGGCTCTCGTGTCAGATGACTCTTTCTAGCTTGACACAGGAAATCTGCTAAGGAAAGGACAAATAAAGGTGTGACAAAATATGGCTCTGTTGTGATGTTTCAGCAGTGTCAGCATCCCACTACAAGGGCAGCAACCATCACTTCAGGTTTCATCCCTATTTTTCAGTCCTCCCGTTGTACACACCACCAACTTCACCCCCAGACTAGAAGTATCCAGGCCTTTCCCGCAGAGACACTGGTGAGCTTCAAGGTCATAGTTTGAACTTGTCTGCTCAGTACAAAGGGTGGGGATGTGGATCACATCAGGGAGTGCTTCCTAAAGCAGGTCAGAAAAAGGGATATAAAAAGAAGCTCTGTTATCAAAGAAAGGTCATGTTGACTCAAGAGCTCCGAGCAGCTTCCTGGATGTCACCTTCCCTCAATACTGAGAACATTATAGAATCAGCATAAAATTTTTAGAATCCAAAAGCAAAAAAATGAACTTAAACTAAATGAAACTGGGTTTTTCTTTTGATTCTGATTCAAGAATAATCTACATCTAAATAAACCAGAATTTTGGACTACAGACCTCTTTTAGTCACCTTTACTCTTATCATCAAACCAGTGACTGATTTTTCTTCATGAGGACAAAACTGGGGCTGCTAGGAAGTTTTCTGGCCCTTTGGTGGGGAAAGCTTTTACCCTGAAATACTGCCCAAACACATTTTGCATTAGACCATAATCCTCATTCAAGTCTCTTTGTGCTTTCATTAAAATGACAGATCAATACAGGGAATTCAGAAGCTGGTGAAAAAAAAAAGATATGCAGGCAGGTTTCTGAATCAGAATGCGTAAGACGTGTGTTTGGCCCCTGAGCAGCAGACAGTGAGGATATAATTGGCAGATCTTTTTCTTCTTCGTGCACTCTAACTTTGCCAAAAGCAAGCTGACAGGGAAGCTGAGAGAACAGAGAAAACTTCTCAGGTTTCAGAGAAATCGATGGCCTGCAGCTTAGCTTTAGTTTACAGACAGTACCCACGTATAGCGTTAGTCATATCAGGAAGACAAGACTGGTCCAGAGTATCACCTTCCTCGAGGTTGCTGTAATGAATAAAGTGTGAATGTCATCTTGGCCTTGAACCATGGGTGCACAAATCTGAGACTCATGGGAGAATAAGCCATCTCCCTCCAATGGAAAGGATGATTTCACCTGCTACTGAGCAGTTCTTAGTGAAGGAGAAAGCACAAAAAGAGAAATCCAAGCAGGACCAATACACCCTAGCCCTAGCTTAGACAATTTAGGGATTAGCCCTGCAATTCCCCAAAATAGGAGCCAAAGTTATGACAAAAGAGGACAGGATGATGGAGGAGGACAACAATGGAAAATCTTCTCCATCATCATATTATTTTATCACCTGTGCCAAGTCCTAAATTCTCCTGACTTACCCTGTAAGCAAGGAGGACAGAGGAAAATCCTGCACAACATCCTCCTGTAGGTTTAACCTTGTGAAATTATACATGTAGCTTCCTCATTTTTCTGCAGATTAATCATATTTTCTAGAGAGGAACTGGACCAGTTTGCACTGGCATTAGAAAATATTCCAATTAACTCTTTAAAAGTCACTACTGCTTCTGAAGGCCGGAAAGGAGAAATACAACCACCACAAAGAAGAATTGTGATGTCTTAAGGCTGGTCTATGGCTTGAGAGATTTTGGTGTTTGTCCCACCAAAAATTCTTCACCTTGAATCCTGGGGTCTGTTTTGGATTCCTCAGGACAAGAAAACCCTTGAGGTGCTGGAGGGAGTTGAGAGAAGGGAACGGAGCTGGGGAAGGGGCTGAAGCACAAGTGTGATGGGAGCGGCTGAGGGACCTGGGGGCTTCAGCTGGAGAACAGGAGCTGAGGGGAGACCTTCTGATCTCTGAACTGCCTGAAAGGAGCTTGGAGCATGGAGGGGGTTGGTCTCTTCTCCCAGGTAATAAGCCATAGGATGAGAAGAAATGGCCTCAAGTTGGGCCAGGGGAGGTTTAGATTGGATATTAGAAAAAATTACTTCCTGGAAAGGGATATCGGGCATTGGAACAGGCTGCCCAGGGAAGTGGTTGAGTCACCGTCCCTGGATGTGTAGACATGGCTCTTAGGGACATGGTTTAGTGGTGGACTTGGCACTGTTAGGTTAACAGTTGGACTCAATGATCTTAAAGGTCTTTTCCAACCAAAGTGATTCTGTGATTCTATGAAAATCAAGTTCAAATCCCATGAGAGATGTTTTGAAGATGGCGTGTTTCATTTTGTGTATGTGTGTCTACTACCCATGGCTGGTTTAGATTATCAGAATGAATGTTCAGAAAGGGTATGACCAATCTCTATAAACGAAATGAGAGTAAACAGCAGGGACGGAGACAAGCCAGCTTAACTAAAAAAGTTGCTACAAGGACAAATGTTTCTGAACGGGCCATAAAGATGTGCATTCTGGAAATGAGAAGAAGGCTGTCAACATAGGAGTTGTGAAGCTCTGGAACAGCCAGAGTGGGAAGTGGTGTGGGAAGGAACAAACTGATGGGTGTGAAGATAGAAACTGATGTATTTATGTTCCTAAATAATGAATAAATAATGCTGGCTCTACAGAATAAGTATCAACCAGCTATCCTGTCCCTGCTAGTACACAAACTTCAGGGACACCAGCACAGCTTCATTTTTTTAAACTGGTTTATTTTCAACAGTTTTTCTCCTCCAGAGAATCAATAAATAAATACCTCCATAAATAATAAATCTGAGGTGGAGAAACAAAGCAAAACAAAAATGAAAGTATCTTGAAAAATTAGAGAACAAACCACCCTGGAACTCCAAAAGAACTAGGAACTCAAATGCAAAGAAAGGCCACCATTCACAAGGACTGCATGTCCCTGAGTCCCTGACTATCAATGTTTTTTCTGTCCTGAGAACTAGAAAATAGGTACTTTTAATAAACGGTATAGCGTCCACAGATCAAACCCACTGACATGTGACAGACACATGAGAAACATTTGGTTCAGTTGGGATAACAGTAAGAAATCAAGATTTATTTTCCTGTTCTTGTTGGGTTTATTGTGATGGGGTTTGTGTGTGTGTTTTGTGGGGTTTTTTTTGTTTGTTTGTGGTTTGTTTGTTTCCCCCCCACCTGGAATTTAGTCCCTAAAAACAATCCAGGCAAGTTCCACAAAACAGGAATGTTCTTAGATGAAGACTGACCCACTTAAGGTTTATTTTAGATAGATCTGAAAGACCTAGAAAAATCTAGAGACCAGAAAGGTAAAAGCAAATAACACAGCCTCATTTTACTCTGTAAATGGTGTAATGAGATGAATACTCAAATACTGCTTTATTTTAGGAGAAAAAAAAAAAAAAAAGAAGTTAGATAGCGGGTGGGAAAGAAAAACAAATATTATTTTAAAGTTGAAGGAAAAGCCTTAAGACAACAGACTGAAAGACCTAAATTGATTTCTCCAGATAGCTTTATTTCTCAGAAAAAAGCAGAGCAGGTTAAGGCATGTGCCTGGGATTATGGCAGAATACTGTCCAGTGCTAGGGATTTGTGCCTCCAGATCTGCATTCGTGCCCCACTTTAACATCTCTTTTTACTTAGAACACTCAGTTTGATGACTACTGTGATACATCACTTTGCTCTAAATAGGAAGGACCTGATCCCACTTGCAGCTGCACATTCACGTTGGCTGCATCTTGAACGAGTTCTATGTCCTTTATAAAGACATTGATGCCAACAATTTACTACCAGCTTTACACTTTAGAGCATAAACAGAGCAAGACTATTGAGTTGTCTGAAATATGGAGAACTGCCCATAATTACGGTGACCCAAAATGGAATTCTCTTCCTCTGGTAACAGGATTGGAGAGCACCCTCTTAATAGTTCTTCCAGTTGTGGTTATTGCTCTTTCTTCCTAAGATTTTCTTCCTTGGGTAGAAAGCATAGAACAAAACCCCTGTTTCAAGGAAAACTTGCAAGTACAGCAATATAAACACCGATGTCCAGAAATAGTGGAGGAGTGGGAAGAGCCATAAAGTGCCTACTCAAAGATGGGTGAGTAGAAGTCTTCTAGATCCCATTTTTGGCTCCCTCCCGATCCCCTCTGTGACTGAGACAACACCTGGGGCACAACTGGTATCTAAATACAAAGAAATTGTCCTTCAAAGTCAGTACCAGAGGGGAAAGTGAACACTCTTCAATCTTTACCTTTTATATACTTGTTGCAATGCTAAAATATGCTGCTGGTTTTGTAGAAGAAGCCCTTTTGTTTTGCTGTCATTACACATTGTACACGAGACAACAGTGAAAAGAAAAAAATATGCAAGCAGAGGCTGTAAGTGAAACTGCCACATTTATTGTCATTTCAAGGGATGCTAACCAATGAAGAGACTTCACAAAGCTATTAATTTGCTCAGTTACAGCTGATAGATGTCACCTCTTTCATTCTCCAGAATCCATCTCTTGCCTTAAAGCTTGTCAACAAGTCCCTGAGTGACACTACAGCCTTCACCAGGAACAGATCTCAAGGCTTCATTATGTAAGATTTTTATATTGTTCAATGATTTGCGTGTGTCGGTAGGTGCGATACGCTCGCAAAGCCACATACACAGACAAGAGAAAGACAATAAGACGATTTGGTTTTCTTAGCATTTTCTCCAGTGGAGTAAACAAACGTGTTGTTCAGTCTTCATAAAAATAGAGGTTTGGTAACACAGTCTGTTTTTCAGTGACTCAGACCAACCAGATTTAAAATGCTTGTTAGCTGTTGTACTACATGACAAATTGTCTACTTGCCACAGCACTTTCTTTTATTCAGAACCTTTCATACCAATTGCACCCATGAAATGGTCTAGAGTTAAATAATATGGTTATAGCTAAATAATAACAGAGGGAAGCAGAACTTAACAGGCAGAAGCCAGGGAGAGATGAGCTGTTTTTGATGTTTGAAATGACTCAGAACAAATGGGGCAGAAAGATAAAGTCAGGGTTGTAGAGAAGACTCACCAACAGCAGAAATATTCCAGGAAATACCGGCTAATAATGAAAGAGAGAGAGGAAAATTGTGGCAGAGGCCGGTCTCCCTTTATGGTGGGTTTTATAACACAGAAGGGTAATTTTAAACTGGATGGTGCAATGAATGAGGGAGTTAACAGGAAATATCTAAGGCTGAGGAAAGGGTGAGCTTTGTCTTTTACATACATAGAAAGCAGCAGTGGCATCTGTGCTTATGCCTGATGAGCTAGAAAAGCAAAAGATGGTGATAGCAGTAATGAAGACCAGAGGAGGACTAATTAAATTGAATTTATTGTTATTACTCTCTATTTTGCTGTGTTCCACACTGATTCTTACATATCTATTTCATAACTACGCTCTCCCTGCTGTGTTGCTCCCTACTTGGCCAAGCTGCATCGACGTGGATTTTTGCCTGCGTTTGGAGTTTCCAGGATGAAGTCAGGTAAAGTTACTTTGTTTGGCGTAAATATTCAAATTGCAAATTTGCTAATTTCCACAAACATATTTTTGAGAGTTAGCCCACAGGAAACTCTCCGATTTTTAAATTATCACAGAAATCAGAACCACCCAATGTTTAAGATCTCTTGGTGGGGCACACAAGTGACGATAAAGGGGAGTTTGTATTGCAAAGGAGGTGGAGGATATTTGAGATGTGATCTCACCCTGCTGGAGACTGCACTCTGCCTACAGAGATCCCAGCAGTTCTCCACCGGTCCTAACACACAGAAATCAGTGTTGGGCTGGAGCATTACACAGCACACAGCAAGGGTCAGGAGCAGGTACTCCTACCACGAGGGAAAGTCTCCTAATGTAGACAGCAGTGGTGAATTTTGGAGGAAAATATGCAATAGAATCATAGAATCGTTTCAGTTGGAAGAGACCCCCGGGATCATCGAGTCCAACCACAACCTAACCTAACTCCAGCACTAAACCATATGACGAACCATAAATATGATGAACCATAAATTCACTTAGAAAGATAATGGCTAGAATATACCCTGACAGCTCACGGGCACACTTAGCTTTTGTTTCTTTTTTTCTTTTATTCTATTAAGCAAAATTCTTATATGAATGATAGACACTCCACTGATTTCAATAAAACTGTTCCAATTTATCCAACCTAAGGTGCAGTCTGACTTTCTGCTATGACCTACCATTATCTTTCCACTTCACTACCCTTTATTATTTGATTCATTCCCTGTAGGCACCAAGACAGAAATGATTCTTAAAGAAGGAGGTGAATGTGATATTGCAGTGAGCTGATGTATTAGTTCACATGAGGGGTGGGATTAATTTAATTTCATTTTAAGGATCTGATACAGGTGTCCCACCTGAGCTTCTTGTCTGGGATCCCATTGAAGACACTGAAGGTACAGTAAACATAGTCAATGGAGTCCATGGTGAGTCATCTGACCAAATGTGGATGCCTATTTTAGGATACGAAATCACACCCTAAGCTTCATTGACTCTTCTGACTCACTCTCCATTGACTATGAACAGAGTTTAGGGCAACTTGCCCAGATGCAGACACCCACAAAGCAGATACCCACAGGGAATGAGAAAAATCCCACCAAATGTGGTCCAGGTGAAGAGTGCGACCCATAAGACATCAGGTGAAGGGGATATGAGAGTGGTGGAACAGACGGACAAAGGAAATCCTTCTACAGGGAGCAGGATGTGGGATAGGGAGAAGCTTTCTGTTGGCTTGAGGATGGAAAGGAGCGGACAGGAAAGATTTAGCTGTTAAATATTTTCACAATTTGCTGATCATTACGAGTCTGGTTTTCAGAAATGCTGAGCAGCCACGACACCCACTGAAGACAATGGGAGCTCAACGCTTCCGAAAATCAGACACTCGCTTCTTAGTACTGAACATAATCATTAATATTTAAAGGACGTGCAGACAAGTGAATGAGCTTCCTCCTCAGATGGTTTGCATAGCCCTTTCTATCATCATTATTACTGCTTCCAGACATTATGTACAAGAGAAAACTACAGCTGGAGCACTACATGGAAATGAAGATTGCAGAAGGTTATGCAAACTCTGACTGCTGTATTCCCCAGGACTGATCCAAAGACTAGATAAGTCTAACAGAGGACATCCATGGGAGTGACAGTCAGAAGACAGGTTTTATCTGGCTGCAAAGTCACTATAAGAGGTTCCCAGAGGTCCATCTCCCCCAGCTTACTGCAGTTCACTGTCCCCTCAGGGTGAAGTTACGTAACTTGGTTGAGCTGATATAAAAACACATAGCTCAAGAGAGAGATGTCTTGCTCATAAGCCCTGGTCCATCCTTGCTTACCCACTCAAAGTCACCTTGTGTGCCAGTTCTAGTGCCGGACTGACTTTTCCCAGAGCTATGTGAATTCACTAGTGCTCAAGAATTGCAACTCCTTTCTTGCTTTTTGAGTTATTTCTCTGCTAGGATAATAAGCTGAACTGGCTCACTACAGTGCTTGGCAAATACCAGAGCCAGTGTAAAACAAGGTGAAGTATGAAATTTGGGAAAAAGGGTAGAATCATTTCAGTTGGAAGAGATGCTCAGGATCATCAAGTCCAATCTAACCTAACTCCAGCACTAAACCATGTCCTTAAGAACCTCGTCTATAAGCCTTTTAAACAGCTCCCATGATGGTGACTCCACCACTTCCCTGGGCAGCCTGTTCCAGTGTCTGACAACCCTTTCCAGGAAGAAATGTTTCCTAATATCCAATCTAAACCTCCCCTGGCACAACTTGAAGCCATTTCCTCTTGTCCTATCACTTGCTACTCAGAAGAAGAGACCAACACGGCCCCTGCTCCAAGTTCCTTTCAGGCAGTTGCAGAGATCAGAAGGTCTCCCCTCAGCTCCTGTTCTCCAAGTTGAACAGCCCCAGTTCCCCCAACCGCTTCTCATCACACTTGTGCTCCAGGCCCCTTACCACCTTCATCACCTCCTCTGCACTCTTTCTAGTACCTCATCATGTCCTGTCTCTTTTAGAGATGGTAACATGGTCATGTCACCTTGAGGCACTTCACGGAGCTTGACCCTGCTGTGCCTACACATGTGCTCTTAAAGAATCTATTAAATTATACAAGGGTAGTTGGGGGAACAATATTTTTTTCTTTATTATTCCTTTGTTTAAAACCACCTGGATTAATTCACTGGCTTATTTTTCAGTGTGATCAAAAAGCAATTGCAGCAGCACAACATGAGGGATAAAGTCACTTTACAGGAGCCTCAGTGGAGCTCAATGTCTCCTAAAGAGAGTGGAGAGGCAGTGATTCCTGCACTCCAGCTTTATCATCAGAAGGAAAAGAATGGTTTTGTAAATCAGAAGTAAAATACTGAGAAAAGAAAATTAATGAAGATGCAGAGAGGGCATGCTAAAGTGTCCGAGGGATGTTTTGCTTGTCTTGGCCAATAAAGTAGCCTGTGACTAGATGCTGACGGAGTTAATCTTAAGACACAAGAAACTGGATTGGGCTTGCATCACAGGAAGAATGGTTTTAAAGTATTTTCGGATGGCAGAGATGTTTGAGTCAGTTGGGTCTTGAAGATTTTGCAGGAAACTAGCTGAAGCAAACTGAGTCATTAGTGATTATCATCAAGAGTTTGTGGAGGATTCAGAAGTACCAGAGGACTGAAGAGGGACAAATATAGAACCTGCCTATGAAAAACAGAGTTGACGGCTGAGAGATTACAGACTGGTAGGCATGACTTCAACTTGTGGGCAGATATTAAAAAAATTATTAAGGAACCATTTGAAAATACCCAGAAGATAATAACCTTATTAAAGAGAAACAAATAAAATGTAATATAGGAAATAATTCCAACAATTTAATTTCTGACTTAGCAAAAAGCCAGGTGAGAAAGAAGCTAAAAGAAGACACTATATGACGCTATAAAAAGTTTTTTAACAGTAAGATTAGGACAATCTAATTGTAGTAAGATATGACCAATTGGTAAATCACTTTTGAAGGGTAATTGTCAGGGGTTTCTTAGCATCAGATTAAAAGTGGATCTTAAATGGGATATATTTGTGGTATTTCTTAGGCCTGGTTCTATTCAAAAGACAAGCACCGACTCATTTTAACAAAGAGTATACCTAAATTCTTGTGAACGACAGCAGGCTTGAGTAAATGTACATCCACTTTGAAGAACAAAGTTGGAATCTACAATGATTTGGAAAAAAAAATGCAAAGATATTAAATTAGGAGGAAGAAATTTAATGTACAGTTATGCAGGGTGCTGTGCCAGGAATCAAGAAGTTAAATGCACAAATATAAAAAAGTTTGGCTGGTCAGCAGGATATTAGATAAAATCCTGGTGCTGAAAGGGGACCTCAAACTGTATATAAACCCATGAATGTAATGTTGTACAAGAGAATTAAATTGAATTTTGGAATGTCTTGATGTATTATGAGGAAGGCAGAGCAGACTTTTCAGGGGAACTTGGTGCCTGCAAGGTAAAGTACTATAGTGAATTTTGGGCACTGCACTTTATGAATTGTAAATAAAAACAAGTAATAGTCCTGGTAGAGCAACAAGAATGATAAAAGCGTTTGAACACTCAATCTATCAGGAGAGGCTGGATAACTAACCCTCTTATTTTGTCTTGACTATTTCAACCATTTCTCCACCTCTCAGACAGTTCTTTGATTCTCAAAATGATGCTCGGATCCCACCCTTGATGTTTTGACCATCCTGGTTTCTTCCTTAAAGACCTTCCTCAGAATACCTGGGCAAAATTCCTTCTTGTACTGCATTCACTGCCTCTCCGCACTCACCCACCAGTGTCTCATTTAATTTTGGATCCCACGTGCTTTACTCTTTGTAGATTAAGGGTCCCTTCTGCCGACTGCTAACCTCATCTCCTGTGGGCACGTCTCCATGTTTCTTACTAGGTCTGATTGGAAATAAGAGTGAATCACACCTCTTAACTTCAGGGATCAAACTCAAACAACTTACACCTACATTTATGGAAACCCCCTCTCACTCAAAAGAGAATAAATACTCCAGTACATGTTTCAATACTATAAAGGCCTCAGCCCTAATTTGGGTACCTCAGCTGAAAGCATCAGGTCAAGTGCTGTAACTTCACTCCAAAATGTCCTTCTTTAAATCATCCACAGTGGCCTTCCTCCTTCAGCAAAACCTTCAGAAAAGTTCTTTTTTTTTGTTTTGCAAAGATGCTTTCAAAATATCTAGAACATCATTACACAAACCACCATGTTCCAAAGTCCTTTGGCAAAAATGATTAATACATAACACTTTTCTGGCCCAGCATCCATGTAACAGCCTTTTCATTCAAATAACAAAAGCTCTTCAAGATAGGGAGCTTTCAAAAATTGGCACCTCAGAAGTATTATAGAAACATACAATAAGCAATAAATTTCAGAAATTCCAGTTTCTCTTTTATCGGCAGCATTCTTGTACACATTATATATAACTGTCTTCTATTTCTATTATTCCTCCATATAGAAGCTTGTTTTCCTTTACAAACCCAGGACATAGGTTATTCAACATATCACAGAATCACAGAATGTCAGGGGTTGGAAGGGACCTGGAAAGCTCATCCAGTCCAATCCCCCCATGGAGCAGGAACACCCAGCTGAGGTTCCACAGGAAGGTGTCCAGACGGGTTTGAATGTCTGCAGAGAAGGAGACTCCACAACCTCCCTGGGCAGCCTGTGCCAGGCTCTGGCACCCTCACTGAGAAGAAGTTTCTTCTCAAATTTAAGTGGAACCTCCTGTGTTCCAGTTTGAACCCATTGCCCCTTGTCCTATCATTGGTTGTCACCGAGAAGAGCCTGGCTCCATCCTCCTGACACTCACCCTTTATATATCTGTAAACATGAACGAGGTGACCCCACCAGTGCCTTGATGATAACAATATATATTTCTAACAGCTTCAGAATAACCACTCTGAATTGCTGTAAACTCAAACTATTTACCCAACCCTTTAAGATTATCCCTTGCTCACTGATCATGACTCTCCAAAAGCATCACACACTTATATTTCCAAAAAAAAAATTTGCTACCCAAATTTTTTTTTACTAGGTGCAGTAGAAAGATGTTAACTGTGTGTAAACATCTCTTCACCTGCAATCTTTTCATCCTCAGCAAGAAATGTAGCCTTTTGGACACGGAGAAGTCAGGTTTCCACCCCACCTCTGCAGACAATTTATTGTCCAGTTACTTGGGTAATGCAGTTACAGTCTCTGCTTATTTCCTGCTGTGTAAATCAGAAGGGATATGAACTTTAAAATCTCAGTGGGGATGGAAAAGTTCTCCATGGTAAAGGAAATATTATTTCCACACTGGTACTACCCCCATCCAGTTTTATGTTTAAACCACTATCATCTGGATCTGAACTAGATGCCAGTCCAAAGGCCAATAGAATTAATGATATTTTTTCCATAAGCTTTAAAACAGTAAATTCAGCATCAGAATGTAAAAACCTAATTCTGAAATAATTTTGTGGCAATAAAAGAAACCGAAAAGTTCTGAAAAGAAAACAAACACCAGTACCTAAGCATGTAACCTAGATTTTCCTAAACTGTATTCTTGAATGTAGGAACATAAATTGTTACTGAACTGTATTTTAATACCAAATTGTTATTTGGACCACTTGCTTTAAAAAGACTGAGTTTCCAACACTGTCTTTTCTGTAGGTTTGATCAGTAATAATCCTCAGGTATTTTGTAAACAGGAAAGAAAAAAAAAAAGAATGTGATAGAAATCAGAGGATTTATAATGAGAAGAAAATTCATCACATCAGCTACACAGTACATAGCAAAAGCCTGTTACTGACAATAATATGGGCAATGAAGAAGACTTTTCCAGGTATGATAAAAGAAAAGTGCATCTTATAACAGAATCCATTATTGTAGGTAAAATGAAATTGTAACAATAATAAAACTGGGAAAATAAAATTGAAAGAAAAAATGGATGCATTCAATGAAATTTTTGTCCATTACTTGGGAAGAAGCCAAATGATGTAGTTAGATCATGAAAGGGATGACCCAGGACTGCCAATCTAGCATTGATATTAGTCAAAATAATGGAGCAACTGGGATAGGGTTCTACTAATAAAGAATTAAAGAAAATGAATCTAAATCAGTGTCAATCATTACTGGCTTCCGGAGAATAGATCTCATGAACTGAATGTGAAGTCTCTATTGGGGAGGATACCTCACTAGTTGGTGTGATTAAGCTAATTATGTACAATTAGGGTCTGGACTGGTGCAATGCATCCTCATGACACATATGATATGAATCAAAGGATGGCTGAGCACTCTGGTCGCTGGCTGTTCCATTAACTAGAGAAATAGCCCATGAGAGTGCATATATGATTTTCTTACAAACTTCCCCACTGAGTATTTCTATTAGTAACACAACAAATCTATCACACTAAAGTTAAATCCTCATGGGATACCTATTACAGAAGGATCAAGAGTCTTTCATAAGATGAGAATAGTCAATAGGGCCAAACATAAATCCAGACAGAAATGAACAAAGAATTCAGGCCATACTGATAGGATGGCTAGTGATGGGGATTCTTGCCTGGTTGACTCTAAAAGGTCTTGGGGAGTATCATGGATGATCAGGTCAAAAGGAGCTGCCAGAAGGAATGTGGAACTCCCAAGTAGGAATGAGAATAGTTGGTTTTCAGCACTGATCACTGAGATCTACATCTGGGATTCACATGCCATGAAAGACTTTGAGAAATGGGAAAAAGTCCAGAAAAATTCAATAACCAGAAGACTGAGGCAAAAAAAAAAAACAAACAAATAAATGTCAAAGCCATACATCCAGTCTCTTGGGAAAGAGATTGAGGTTCTGGAAGTTGTATCAGTTATCCTTATAAAAGAGAAATTGAAGTCTCTCAGGGTCCCAGGACATAGCTGCTTGGGGAATACGACTCTGTTAATTGGGCCTTTGATCTAGCATGTAATGAAAAGGTAATATCCCATTGTTGGACTCACAAGATGGACAAATTCAATTTGGAAATCCAGTGTGTATTTTGAACACTAAAGGGAATTACCATTGGAGAAGTAGGATGCAGGTTGTCCCTGTCAACATTCAAAATTAAAAAACTAGAATTCCTCCCTCTATCTCTTTTGTCTCTGAGGTCAATTAGTTCAAGTGAAACATGATTTGGGAGAAATTCACTGGCTAATGATCGGTTTATGTGATCACAGCAGTTCCTCCTGCTTTCATCATTTATGATGTTATGATTGAATCCAGTCAGTGATAAAAGCTTCCCAGGTACTTCAATATGCTTGCTCCCCTTGCAATGCGCTTGCGTAGTGTGACATCTCTTGGCTGGGTGCACAATACAGTATTCTTGCTATTAAAAGGTAAAATCAAGGGAGGGATCAAAGCAGACCTTCCCAGGCTGTCTTTGCCTCACACTGATGTGCGTTTTTCATCCCACAAATTTGTTATGGTTCCAGCTCCCAAGTTTGAGCGAACATTCATCTTTCTTCCTTTATATATACATACCAAAAACAAAGCTGAGCTGTGGGCTGGCAGTAAAGAAATGAGAGTCACATTATTGGCTTTGCATTAGGTTTGTTTAGAAAAGACAAGGCATATTAATCATCGATATCTACACTGGGAGAAGCATGCAGCAATGCAGGAAACAAATTCATTACAAAAAAACAGGATGCCAGGCAGACTGGGAGGTGCTATGGATTGATGCACTGGCTTCTCTCTCGTAAAGAAAGCTAAACAAGATTTTGCTCTAGCCCAGACAGAAAACACAAATTAACTCTGTCCATTTCTGGGTCCCCAAGGAGCATTATAAAGCAGGCTTTTTTTTTTTTTCCTATGAGTTGCCAATTAGTTGAGGTTTTGCACTGGTGTGACAGCTGGTAGGTAATGTTTCAACAAGGGGTTGCTCCAAAATACGGTCCCTATTAGGCTCCCACCTTCCCCATGTGGGTGAGATAATCGACAACTGAAGGGACAGGCTGGCAAGTCCATTTGCTTCAAGTCTGGCTGCTTCAAATTCGAAGGCTAATTCTGCCTTGACTTTTTAATTCCATGCAAAGAGTCAGCGATGCTCCAAAGGGAAATAACTGCAGAGCAGCAGGAAATCTGTCCCTAAGGCAGATTTTTTTTCTTAAAACCACAAGAAAGGAAACATTATCCTATTCTACATGCAAATTCTTAGACAAAAGTACTGGAGAAAAATATTTTTATATAGGTCCAGAATTATGAATTCAACACTATTAAAAGACAGCACAATTTGTGTGACTACAAACTGGAGGAAATAAAGGGATTCTGTCTCAAGGAATACTGTTTTATTTAAAAACCATCAGTCACTGGGAGCAAGTTCAGTTTGTAAGAGTTTCAGTAAAGCTATGTAGGAAATCTGGATTTGTAGTCCCAAAGAAAAGAAGGGCAATTTATGGCAACTTGCTTCTAAATTGCTTCTCCTCAAGTTTCTGCCTAGAAACGTGACCTAAAGCTTTTAAAGGCTACTGAATGCATATGCTATCAAAGGTTGATTAAAAGACAACACATATAGCTACAGTTGCAATGCTGAAATAGGACAGCTTTTCAAAAGGCCGTCGTGTTACCATGTGGTAGTGTGGCACGGTGACATATCAGAAACCCTAGCGATCTGTTTAGCATTGCATGATTGAGAAATATAGAATTGAAAAACAAACAAACAGGAAAACTCAGCTCATTTTGGTTTTATGTGTTCCGGAACCTGGAGTTGTTAAGAAACAGCTGGAGTTGTTAAGAAACAGCTGTTGATTAAAAAAAATACTTAATGCAAAGAATAGTTGCAGGACTGTCTTGCATAGGGGTGATCTTGGGAAATCAGCTACAGGGTATTTTTGCAATGTTAAGGAGAATGTTACAGGGTGACAAAACTTGATGTCTAGAGGCAGGTGATTCAAAACAGATGAAGATACTTTGGATATCTGTCTATCTGTATAATAATAGTTAAACAGCACAAGGAGCACACTGACTGCTGACTGTGACCCTCCAAAGTTGATAGATGCCAAGAAGTTCCGATGCAGAAGTGAGGTGATGTGGAATGAATGTACGATGGATTTTCTTTCCCGAAAACAAACAAACCCACACAAAACCACAAAAACCAAACCAAACCAACAAAAAAAAAGAAAGAAAAGAAAAAGAAGCAAAATTACCCCAAACAAACAAAAAAACCCCAACTAACCAACCAAAAAAATGAAGCGCAAGAACCACAAACTATTGTGCAGCCTAAATGAAAGTCAATGACTGGGAGTGTGTGAATATCAGTTTTTATTTGTTCTTATTTATTTCAGACCAGCCAGGACTTTGACCTTGTTATAGCTCCAAAGTTCTCTAGAGAATTTTTCTCTCTCTTTCTTTACAAAATAGCTAGACTCACAGAAGATGGAGGTTTCAACTGGTCGCATAGCCTTGAATGTCACAGATAGTCAAAGACTATTCCCTTGGATATGACATGGAATCAAAAAAGGGTTGAAAAGGCAAAATAACTTAACCTTCAAAGATAAGACATGTTGCCCTGTAGAAAACCACAACATGCCCTCTGTTTTCTCATATTAAGCTTTCTTGGGAGAGCACTGTATGACAAATTTGACCTAGCAGCCCCAGCAGTTTCAGTGTTACATTATTTGTTCCACAGCATCTATTCTGTAACATAAGCAAACCACAACAGACAGTCTACAGGACAAAAAAACCCAGAAAATACTAAGATACTCCTCATTGACAGACATATCTCACAACATCACAGAACAGTTGAGGTTGGAAGGGACCTCCACATGTCAACTGGTCTGATAACCCCATCCAAACAGGGCCACCTTATCCAGGACCACCTCCAGATAGATTTTGAATGTTTCCAAGGGGTGAGACTCCACCACCTCCCTGGACAACCTGTGCCAGCGCTTGGTCACCCTCACAGTAAAAAAAAAGTGTTTTCTGATGTTCAGAGGAAATCTCCTGTGTTTCAGTTTGTACCTGTTGTCTCTTGTCCTGTCACTGGGCACCACTGATAAGAGCCTGGCTCTGTCGTCCCTTCAAGTATTTATTTACATCTAGATTTCCCCTCAGCCTTTTTTTTACATCAAGATTTCCCCCCACCTGGAATATTGTGTCCAGTTGTGGCCCCTCAGTTCCAGAAGGACAGGGAACTGCTGGAGAGAGTCCAGCGCAGGGCAACAAAGATGCTGAAGGGAGTGGAGCATCTCCCATGTGAGGAAAGGCTGAGGGAGCTGGGGCTCTGGAGCTGGAGAAGAGGAGACTGAGGGGTGAGTGTCAGGAGGATGGAGCCAGGCTCTTCTCGGTGACAACCAATGATAGGACTAGAGGTAATGGGTTCAAACTGGAACACAAGAGGTTCCACTTAAATTTGAGAAGAAACTTCTTCCCAGTGAGGGCAACAGAACACTTGACCAGGCTGCCCAGGGAGGTTGTCGAGTCTCCTTCTCTGCAGACATTCAAACCCGCCTGGACACCTTTCTGTGCAACCTCATCTGGGTGTTCCTGCTCCAGCAGGGGGATTGGACTGGATGAGCTTTTGAGGTCCCTTCCAATCCCTAACATTCTCTGATTCTGTGACTCTCCACACTGAAGAGCTCCAGGTCTCTCAGCCTTTCCTCATAGCAGAAACACTCCAGATCCTTAATCATCTTTGTGGCCCTTTGTGAACTCTCTCCAGTATGTCCATGTCTCTCTTGCACTGAGGAGCCCAGACCTGGACACAGTATTGCAGATGTGGACTCACCAGTGCTGAGTAGAGAGGAAGGATCACCTCCATTGACCTGCTGGCAATACTTTGTCTAATGCAGCCAAAGATACCACTCGCCATCTGTGCAAGGACCTAACGCTAGCCAATGTTCAACTTGGTGTTGACCAGAATCCTCAGGTCCTTTTCTGCAGAGCTGATTTCTAACTGGAGGGTCCCCAGCATATATTGGTGGATAGGGTTGTTTCTTCCCACATGTAGGATTTGGCACTTTTCCTTGTTGAAGTCCATGAGGCTGCTGTCAGCTCATCTCAACCATCTTCACCTTCTGTTCATGTAGGTTAGGAAATAAGATAGATAACGAATTCTATGCTCTCAGTTCATTGTCTGTCCAGGACACATGGCAGTTTGAGTTCTCATACACAGCAGAAACACCATAGATGCCTCCTTAGATGCCATAACATATAACCCTCATCTATATCAGTGCCCTGCAGAAGCTAAGGTGGGAACACACTTCTCTTCAATCACCCCTATGGTTCCAGCCTCTGGCAATCTAGGATTTTCTTGATCCCAAAACTCAACTGAAAAGACATCGCAGCATGACAACCACCTCCAACCAAAGAAGAGGGTGGTGAAGGAACCATAAGAATGAGTCACACCCCTTCTCCTTCCCACCCCATACAGTCAGCAGCAGCTGCAGCCCAATTCAGCTCAACAGTTTACAGGTGTCTTCAGGAACAACTGTCATCAAAAGCTCCCAAAATATGCACTTTTTTTTTCTTGTTTTCCTTTTCATATTTTTTTACCGCTCTTTAAATTTTGTACAGCAACAGTTACCCAATGAAAGCAGGAATTAACGGAAACGAAAGGAAATGAGAGATACTGAAGGAAAAACAAACATAATCAGCTCCAGCTGCAGCTCAATTAAAAAACTGTTCAGAGAAAAGTACTCATTCACAATTTACCAACAGTAATACACTTTCTTACATTCTCTTCAGGATTTTAGAGTCACAGAAGCACACTGCACTTTAAGGCTCCTTACAAAGTAATTTAAGGCCCTCCAAATTGCAATGGCAAATAGCAGCTGTTCACCAGCCACCCTCAAAGAAGCTGGTGAGAGGTGAGGCCAAGAGGTGATGTCCCACCTGTACCTGAAGGGAGAGGTTCATACCCTGCATTCATATGGAAGAAAGAAATGAACTTGAGTTTCTTCTATTCGGGAGTCCCCAAGTCTGACTGCAACCTCCTCTTTGTATATAGAAGTAGGTACTCACCATTTTTATTTACCCACTTGTCCTTATGTTCTCTTTGTCTGAGATGGTCCTGACATTTTCTTCTTACACTAGAAATGTCCTATGAGCCCAGTGCAGCCACAGTAAATCTCACTATGCTCAGCTGGTGTCAAATGTCCCAAGAACATGATTTAAGGTTTAAATAGTTCTCCCTCAGACATTCAAGTGTTCACCCCTCCAATGCTCTTCCCATGAGATACAGACCTGCTGTTCATGTATTTGTCTCATCCCAGGAGTAATCAGCTTTTATTCCACCATCAGCACAAATGAGCTGTGCAAAGCAGCAGCCACGAGATCTGCCAGACTGGAGAAGGGTTAAAGTAAAATAGTGCTCCTTCTATTAAACCCAGCTGCAACTCACTGCAACTAAACAGTGTCCTGCAAATGCTCATCACAGTTCCCTCTATGGGAGAGTAGTTGATCCAGTGCAACAGAAGAAGACTGTTTGGTTCTCTCCTTGCAGCATTCAGGTTTGTTTTTGTAATGTACTATGGTTTGCAAAAGCATAAATTCAGATGAATGTAAAAGAAAAAAAAAAAAGTTCCTCCAAATATTTGTCAAACATAAGTAGAGGTTAGCATATCTTTGGATTGGAGAAAAAATAAAAGTGCTCTTAAACAAGTTATAAAGATGAGATAGATAACACAGAGAAGGAAAGAGAGAAATTATCTTGTCTAAAACCTCCCTGTGACTGAAATATCTGTCAGGGCTCCCAATACGATACGTGTGTTTGGGGAAGGAGGGATGTCACTAGATCATTGATAAGCTCATAAAATGCAGGGTGGGAAGACAAAGACTGAGCGGCATTTCCAAGGTGGTCCTATCTACCATGCCTTTATTTCCAATGTCGGGACACTGGATACTACTGTGCCTTCTTTCAGCGTATAGCACCATGATTCCCACAGTCAAACATAACTGTACTGACACGGCTTTCCTCCTGCTGCTCACAGATAGCAACTAATGAGACTCTATTCCTATATTTTTATAGAGAAAAGCAAAACCTCTAGTCCACTTACAGTGGTAAGGGAATAAAGGATTCATAAAAGATAAAAACAAGACATCCACTGCATAATCAGTGTAATTACCAGTATTTGGAACCTCAGTTATAAAACCATTTTTGTGCTGTTTTCAATGTCTGAAAGCCACTGAAGCCTGAACAATGCTCTTTTCTCCACACTCACTCCCTTGTTGGAATTGCCTACACGCTGAATCACATCTTTCATAACTGAGTACGATTATCTAAATTACAGAGCAGGATGTGGGAGCAAATATTGTGTGTAGTTTCCTTATTGATTTAGTTCCCTAGGGAATGGTGCTGAGGAGCGGAGTTGCACATGGACTCTACATGGGGGCCAATGAAAAGGACCTTCCTCGAGGTGATCTACCAAAATACACCACCATGCTTGAGACATTTTCCTTCACAAATGCAGCTTCTATCTCTCCTCCTCATCCTCATTGAGTGCATAGTCATCATCAGTCCTGTATTGTTGTAACCAAATGGGCCATGAGAACGTTCCTCTCCTGAGTCCAGTCCCAAGCTTCGCATTGATGGTTCCCCATGACTTTCTCACCAGCTACTCTGGGAAACCACTTTTGTCTTCCTCTTTGATGCTTTGCAGCAGTGTAGGACTCAGGCTGTGGGAGATTCTGTCCATCAACAATGAATATTTAATTCTTGACCAAAACCTCTCCCTAGTGCAACCACCAGCTCTGTTGATCAACCTCTTCCCATGGGATACACAAGAATGAGATGTAATGACGAGACCCTAGATCACTTGCACACATCTAAGAGCATCCTGGGCATGAGCCTCTTGAGCATTGTGGGGTTGAGAAACATGTTTTTGCAAAATAGGTATATTAATTACAGGAAAAATAGGAACAAAACCATAAATATTTTAGATTTGCTCCATAGCAAATTTGGAAGAATAAATTAAATCTTAGAAAGCTTCTGAGTGAAAAACAAAACAAAACAAAACAATCGGAAAGAAATACTGCCCCACTCTAATCAGAGCTCTGTGTCCTGCACATACCTCTGTATCATTCTATTTTATATTTCTGAATTAATCTTTAGCTCAGGATCTAAGATCTAGTTATGTCTTCCTATGAATTCAAGCATGTTCCTTCCTTTTCCATTTAAAAGATAAGCAGGACATCCTGGGCAGAACCCTCCAAGGTACTGTTTGTAGACATTTCTCTGACCACAGTGTCTCTTTGTCCTGCACCTATTCATGACTGCAGTCCTTGGGAAAGCAGCTGCTTTGTCTGGCACACTGACCAGGAAAGTGCTGTGCACACCTTTTGGAGCTCTGTAAGTGGCAGATAAATATTAATAATAATGCGACTTAACAGATGTTTTTTATCTTTAACTAGCCTGCTTCCATGCAGTAAATTGCATGACCATAAAAATGATTGGAGTGAAGAGAAATTTTAAAGAGGCATTATTGATTAATATTTCGGCACGAAGGGCTGAGTAATTCTTGGCAAAACATCTTACTGAATCTATTAACTTTAAATTGCATTCAGTGCTAGTAAAAGGTGACCAGCTGACAGCATTGTGGACAAAACTTTTGAGAGGTCTATCTTTGCTAGGAAAAATAGGGTGTACCTACTGTGGCTTAGAAACCCAAAGTGAAATGGAAGGCGTGGAAGTTTACAAGTTTTAGACTATCTAGAGGGACATAACAAACCCAAGATTTCTCTGTAATCACTAGTTCAAACTCACAGTTGACCATTGTGATAAGGCACTTTTTTTTTGTGGTTGAATGAATATTTTGTGCCTTTGAATAAGAAAGCAATCAGTGGAAGTAGGTGTAGAACTAGCAGAGTGGGCAGGGGTAGAAGCAGCTCCCATAATCACACTTTTCCCTAACACACCCACACAGAGGGATGATGTCCAAGGATAAAATGACAGCTTGATCTTTGTTGTTGCAAAGGAAAGCCATTAAGACTGATATTCTTATCAACATGGACCTCTGCTTTCTGCAGACACATGGTTTTCCTCCCCATTTTGCAAAAGACACTGGAACTGGTGAAAAAACAAGTTCTAGCTAGAACAGCGTGGCTCAGAAAGTCACATAAAGCATCCCATTCAATAGGCTACATTGACAGGAGATGGCCTCTTCACCATTTCCAGGTTAAGCACAGGTATGCCTCAGTTCTATCCAGCAAGCTGCCCATATAATGTATCTCTGATATCTTTATCAACAATCTGGACAAGGGTATTGAGTGTACCCTCAGTAAGTTTGCAAAAAATAACAAGTTGGGTGGGAGTGTTGATCTACTGGAGGGTAAGAAAGTCCTACAGAGGGATCTGGACTGGTTGAATCGATAGGCTGAGGCCAATAGTATGAGGTTCAACAAGGCCAGGTGCCTGGTCCTGCACTTGGATCACAACAACCCCAGGCAGCGCTACAGGCTCAGGGAAGAGTGGCTGGAAAGTACCTGGAGGAAAAGGAGCTGGGAGGATTGGTCAACAGTGGATGAATATGAACTAACAGTATGTACAGGTGACAAAAAAGCCACCAGCATCCTGACTTGTATCAGCATTGGTGTGGTCAACAGGACCAGAGCAGTGACTGTCCCCCTGTCCTGGGCACCGTTGAGGTCAAACGTCGAATTCTGGGGTCAGTTTTGGGCTCCTCATGACAAGAAAGCCCTTGAGGTTCTGGAGCGAGTTGAGGGAAGGAAAAGGAGCTGGGGAAGGGTCTGGAGCACAAGTGTGATGGGAGCGGCTGAGGGACCTGGGGGGTTCAGCCTGGAGAACAGGAGGCTGAGGGGAGACCTTCTGCTCTCTGCAACTGCTTGAAAGGAGGTTTTATCAAGGTGGGTCTTGGTCTGTTTTGACAAGTAAAAAACACTAGGACAAGAAGACATGTCCTCAAGTTGTGTCAGGGGAGTTTAGACTGGATATTAGGAAAAATTTTTTCACCACAGCATTGTCAAGTATTGGAACAGGCTGCCTAGGGAAATGGTTGAGTCACCATCCCTGGAGGTATTTCAAAGACATGTAGATGTGCCTCTTAGGGACATGGTCTAGTGGTGGACTTGGCAGTGTTAGGTTAATGGTTGGATTCAATGACCTTAAAGGTCCTTTCCAACCTAAATGATTCTATTATTCTATGACTTCAGTCCATGCCCTTCTAACTCTCCATGGACCACCACTTGACTTCCAGACACCCTGCCTTATGGAGGCATCATATTATGTACTTCCTTGGGAGAGGGATTTGATCCCAGAATATGCCCGAGGGACATCCTTAGATCTGAAAACCTTGTGCCAGTAACTTCAGCTGTAGACATTGCCCCATTTATTACCAAAATAGATATGAGACACATGAAGCAATCTTGGGTTGTGTCTTGGTGAGAAGACATCCACAGGCACTAGCATCCCAGAGCTGCATGGAACCTTAAGCAGCAGCTGGTACAAAAGCTGCTCTTCTCTTTACAGAGCAGGTATTGTAGTAGCCACAAGTGTTTGACACTTTCTAGAAACTCACCAATGAGCTGGTCCTTCTCCAAGGAACACAGTTCAGGGCACAATGATTCTGTTTTGTGCAATGGAAAACTGTGTCCCTTTTCGTTCATCGTGTTGCACAGAACACAACGCATTACATGTTATGGGATAAATGGAAGGAAGCACCAACTCCCTTAGACCTCTTCTTGCTAAACTGGTACTTGCCGATTTACAAGAAATAAAATTTGGCGCAATGTTAGGCTATTCAATATATCTTGAGCCAAATTACCATTGCAAAATGGAGCACATGTCATTTCTTAACAGGGATTGAATGTGGGAAAAGCAGTGATTTTTGGATGAACCCATGAAATGTGTTTCATGCAACTGGCAAAAGCCAGTATAATTTCCACAAAGAGATGCCAACCCATCCAGCTCTCTCAAAAGCTGCAAGATGGTGCATAACCTGAGCTAATAATTGCTTCCATATGAGCATGGTGTTCCTATGCAAGTTCAGGTGCCACATAAGCTCTTGCATTTCTGTATAATGCTATATTGTACCATGGGCGCATTTTTCTTATGACATACTGATCAACTGGGAAGACCAGTGGATTAAGGAGCTTATTAAAAAAACCCTTCAAATGCAGTCAGGGTTTCTGAAAACGCTCCAAAAACACCTTTTGTAAATATTATATCCAGAGTTATGAGAGGAAAAGCGACATAGACCCCCATCTGTCCCACCCCAACCAAGTAATAGTTCAGCTGAGCAGCCCCTGTGCAAACATTGTCAAATGTTGCACTTGAAAATGAAAAACACAATTTGACAACATGAATGAATGAGAATGGAAATTACAGGGCTGCCTTGCAAAATAAGTGGAAAACAATGGAGTGAAAAATAAGCAGAGAAAGAGAGAGAGCACAGAGTTAATGATAAGGCGAACTTTTCCAGATGTGAAAATCAATTTTATTCTAAAACTTCCCAGCCTTTTCATTTAGAAAGCAATAAAATTCTATTTGTCCCCTGTTCATTTTCTACATAAAATGCCACTAAGCTACTTGCTCTCGGCAACCACACAAAACGTAATAGGTTACGACTGCAGCCTTAAAATATGTTAGGGTTTTTTAATGAAACCAATTTATATCAGTTTGTGCCAGTGAAAGGGCTGAAGCAACTTAATTTAGTTTCATTTTCCACACATTTGTGACCAAAGCTAGGATTCACTTCTTTCTAATTCAGCCCTGCTTCCATATGCCTGCCTAAGCTGTTTCTAACTGATTTAGCTGGTGACCTCTATTAAATAGCCAGGTGTTTGGCTCTATTAAATGGGTAATCTCTTGGTACCTACACATCACTCCTACAGCCACCTCCTCGTTTGTATAGTTTTCATTTGCATGTGTGCTCTGCCAGGGAGCTGAGGACTTTTTGCAAGCAAGGGCAAAAAAAATATAAAATATATAGCCATAAAACTGACCATTCTCATAGCTAAAACCTGGCGGTCTCTGTCAATGCTGCATACAATGTCATCACAATCGGAGATTTAAATATCGTTAAAAAAATAGAGGCAGATTTTCAGGGCCTGATTCTGAAATAGCTAGACAACCTTTCTTCCTTTCTTCCTTTCTTTCTTCCTTTCCTCCTTTCCTTCTTTTTCCTTCCTTCCTTCCTTCCTTCCTTCCTTCCTTCCTTCCTTCCTTCCTTCCTTCCTTCCTTCCTTCCTTCCTTCCTTCCTTCCTTCCTTCCTTCCTTCCTTCCTTCCTTCCTTCCTTCCTTCCTTCCTTCCTCCCTCCCTCCCTCCCTCCCTTCCTTCCTCCCTTCCTTCCTTCCTCCCTCCCTTCCTTCCTCCCTCCCATCCTTCCTTCCTTCCTTCCTCCCTCCCTCCCTCCCTTCCTTCCTTCCTTCCTTCCTTCCTTCCTTCCTTCCTTCCTTCCTCCCTCCCTCCCTCCCTCCCTCCCTCCCTCCCTTCCTCCCTCCCTTCCTTCCTCCCTCCCTCCCTTCCTCCCTTCCTTCCTCCCTTCCTTCCTCCCTCCCTCCCTTCCTCCCTTCCTCCCTTCCTTCCTCCCTCCCTTCCTTCCTCCCTTCCTTCCTTCCTTCCTTCCTTCCTTCCTTCCTTCCTTCCTCCCTCCCTCCCTCCCTCCCTCCCTTCCTCTCTCCCTTCCTCCCTCCCTTCCTCTCTCCCTTCCTCCCTTCCTTCCTCCCTTCCTTCCTTCCTTCCTTCCTTCCTTCCTTCCTTCCTTCCTTCCTTCTCCCTTTCTCCCTTTCTCTTTGTTTCTCTCTTTCTCTTTCTCTTTCTCTTTCTCTTTCTCTTTCTCTTTCTCTTTCTCTTTCTCTTTCTCTCTCTTTCTTCCCTCCTTTTTCTTTTTCTTTTTCTTTCTTTTTCTTTTTCTTTTTCTTTTTCTTTTTCTTTTTCTTTTTCTTTTTCTTTTTCTTTTTCTTTTTCTTTTTCTTTTTCTTTTTCTTTTTCTTTTTCTTTTTCTTTTTCTTTTTCTTTTTTTCTTTTTCTTTTTCTTTTTCTTCTTTTTTCTTTCTTTTCCTTCTTTTTTTTTCTTTTTTCTTCTTTTCCTTTCCCTTTCCCTTTTCCTTTTCCTTTCTTTTCCTTTTTCTTCTTTTTCCCTGTCTAGACACGGCTTTTTCCCTTCATCTTTAATCTAATTTAGATCAGTGTGATGTGAGTCAAACAAGCACTGCAAGAAAGAGCACATATCTTTTACTAGTATGACGGAAACAGCTGAAGGAAGAAGCAAAAATCTTTCAGGCATGTGAGCTGTTCTTCAGGCCGCTCCAAGGGTCTGTGCTCCTCAAAGACTCTCCGTTTTTCTTCCAGATATATGGGTCAGCCTAATAAAAGACAAGACCTTCACTATAAAGCCTGTCTTGTTTTATCTCAGAGCACCACAACCACAGCACATCTAGTGCAGAATCAGGTGGGTACAGTCACTCCATTTGTTTTCTGGTCTCTGCTGTAGTAACAGTGCTTCATTTTGAAGCTTTCTTCAAAATTTAGTAACTCTGAGAGCACCAACACTATCAAAGCTGTTTTTCACGAGCCTTTTGTTGTGTGGGTTATTTCACATCTAACAGGGAAAGAACTTGCCTTGTAGCCATTCCCTTGGTGGAGGTATTAATAGTGTTTCTCCTCTACCTTGGTACAGGTTTTTGCAAAACTTTGGAGGAATGTAAAACTGAAGGTTTCCATTTTGGCGATTTTGATAGAAATCAGCCAAATGGTTGCAAATTGTTACAGTGCAGAAAGGATATACAGATGGACAGATGGCACGGGTGTAAAGCAACATGTCTGTAGATCAAGTTGAAAGGAGAAGATGGGAGGTTTAAAAGAAAAAGAACCACTCTGCTTTCTAGAAATTCAAATACAAAAGCCAAACTGATTGGAAAAGGTAATGAGAAAGAGGTCTGCCCATTTATTCTAACCCATTTGAAACTCTGTCTTGGACACGGGGATTAAGGGATCTCTGTTCAGTGGTTTCCGTGGACTTCTGGAGGGAGTTTTATTTCATATTTAGTGGAAAACAGGCAAATATACTCCTGTGGTCATTTCCCAAAGAAGTGACAAAACACTGAAGTTCCCCTCACCTCTCTGAGCATGTTTACCTTGCCCGTATTTCAGAGAGAATTAGCTTGAGACAACATGGTTAACTGGTACAGAGGTGTAACATCCTTCCTGTGGTGTTCCCTAAATAAGTTTTGGAAAATCTTGATTTTCTCAACATCTGGGATGGGAGCATTAGAAATCCGAGCAAACAATGCTTTCCTTGCAGATTTTCTGTTTTGTTTTTCTTTGTCAGTTCAAAGTTAATATTCTCTAGGCTGGGTCTATGTATTTGAGACTGAACTTGATATTAGAATAGAGCATTCTTTCCTGCTTTATTTTTTTACACGAAGATAGAAAGTGTGATGATTATTCTGCTTTCCCTTCTACAAAATGCGAATGCTACAGTAGACAACTTAAGGTCACTGCTACACAGACTGAATGGTGGTGGTGTCAAAGTGTTAAGAGATTCATTTCATACCTGATGGATTCAGGTGCCTATTCAGTATGTTTGGAAAAAATGAATTACGTATTTGGCTCTGGTTGGACTGATTTCCTATGCAGATTGCTGTTGCAATTAAAAAAAAGCCCATGACTAAAAAATTTGACTTTCCATATTTCTTTCTTCATCTAGGCCAAATTCTATCACTGTATATGGCAAAAGTTGGGTTTTTTTAATTTTTTTTCTAATAGCCAATGTTATAAATTCTCCAGGGGTTTGACTATCTAGATGTCCATCCTTTCTCCTTCGCGCATCCTCATCAGTCACAGAGATAATAAAAAAGCATCAAATGACAGTGTTGTTGATATATAAGGCAGAATACTTCAACATCCACCTTGCTGTATCATATCTCGAGCTAAAGGAGTGAGAGGAAAACTAATGCATTTCAGTAAAATCAATCTGAGTCAACGTCACAAAGGGCGAGACCATTAAGCACTGGAAGGTGATGTAGTGCCATAGGCTGAGTCTTTGCCAATTTTTGCAGCTGAAAACTCAGTCCAAAGGGAGGAGGCTATAGATACAGTATTAAATATTACTTTATCTTCTACACTTTGGTGTCACTTCATTAGATCGGAAGGAACAGTGGTGAGGATGTCAGATCTGACATGCTTCTTCATTTGCTTAAAAGGATTTGAAAAGTTGAAAATTTTAGACTTACTTTTCTTTGAAAATTAAAACTCTCTTTTAAAACTCTTCTTGTGTCTCTATCTTTACTGGTAAAATGCAGACCTTGACTTCAGGAGCCCTGGTTTGGTTTCCCTTCTTGCACATTTGATCTTGCTTGTTAGCCTTTCTCCTCGCAGTACAGCAACTCACTTCACTTAAAGCTTCATTAAAGCAACATTTCCATAAGCACCATATGTTACTTACGTATTTTTAAAGTATAACTGTTACCAACCGATCAAAATACAAGTGGGCATTTTATACGTCTATATTATATAGTGTACATACACTATTTATGGTATCCTTGAATTTTCACTTCTCTCAGCATGGACCAGAAGGAATCGCTGAAGTAATTTCTACATCCTCTTCACAGTTACAGCAATTTGTGGATTCTCAGCTTTGCAGTATCTATGTGGCAACTGCTGTACCTTCCAGTTTCAGCAGGGCTCAGGTAAACAGCAGCTGGGAGTGGGGAAAGGATGACAAGGACAAAAAACCCCAGTTTCTAACTGAAAGAAAAAAAAATCCTCTGATCTCAATAATATCAGGAGGCAGAAGACTACTGGCAAACAGCTCCTGCCAATAGAAAGCCATCTGTGTAGCTTTATTATCCCCAGGGTTCAGTATTGGGGTAAATTCAGTTTAATCTCTTTATCAGCAATCTGGATGAGGGAATTGAGTGTGTCCTCAGTGAGTTTGAAGACAACAACAAGTTGTGTATGAGTGTTGATCTACTGGAGGGTAAGATGATCATACAGAGGGATCGGCTGGATTGATGGGCTGAGGCCAATTGTATGAGGTTTAACAAGGCCAAGTGCCGGGTCCTGCACTTGGGTCACAACAACCCCAGGCAGCACTATAGGCTCAGGGAAGAGTGGCTGGAAAGTGCCTGGGGGAAAAGGACCTGGAGGTGTTGGTTGAGAGAGTTGACCATGAGCCAGTGTGTGCCCAGGTGGCCAAAAAGGCCACCAGCATCCTGACTGGTGTCAGGAATACTGTGACCAGCAGGACCAGGGCAGTGATTATCTCCCTGTACTGGGCACTGGGGAGGGCAAACCTCAAATCCTGGGGTCAGTTTTGGGCCCCTCACACCAAGAAAGCCCTTGAGGTGCTGGAGCGAGTTGAGAGAAGGGAACAGAGCTGGGGAAGGGGCTGGAGCACAAGTGTGATGGGAGCGGCTGAGGGACCTGGGGGGTTCAGCTGGAGAACAGAAGCTGAGGGGAGACCTTCTGATCTCTGAACTACCTGAAAGGAGCTTGGAGCATGGAGGGGGGTGGTCTCTTCTCCCAGGTAACAAGTGACAGGTTGAGAGGAAATGGCCTCAGGTTGGACCAGGGGAGGTTTAGATTGGATCTTAGGAAAAATGTCTTCACAGAAAGGGCTGTTGGACATTGGAAGAGGCTGCCCAGGGCAGTGGTGGAATCACCATCCCTGGAGGTGTTTAAAAGATGAGTAGATGTGGCTCTTAGGTTGGACTTGGCAGTATTAAGTTAATGGTTGGACTTGGTGACCTCAAGGGTGTTTTCCAACACAAATGATTCTATGTTCCTATGTTTCTATGATCATATAATGTTAAAGAACACCATGTGCTAATGATGTCGTCCTGTGTCCATAAGCCTGACTTGTTCTGATACTTCTCAGGACTTCAGTTCTCTCACCTATTTTTCTGCCATAAATATTATTCAATCCAGAGAGCAGAACATGGAGAGGAACTTGTAACGGGGTAGTGTCTGACGGATGGGCAGGACTTTCAGTGGGAAGGAGAAGCTCCAGGAGTTGCAATAATCACAGCACAGCCCTGCAGTTCATCCTCACTGGCAAGCACAAGCTGGTTATCGTGGCACCCGTCCAACATGCATTTCGATGGCCATACAAAATCATTCTCACAGCAGTGGAGTCCAAATGAAAAGGAGTTGGTGGAGATGACTGGGATTTTCTTGGCATATCTCTCTATAAAAGGCCATGGTTATGTGCAGATGGACCAGCTGATGGAATCATACTTTGAAAAAGACAATAATGACATACAGTAGAGATGTTTTCAATCCACTATGTTTATACCTGCATTTATTTCTCATTTTCCAGCAGTTTGACTGAGTTTCAAGCAAAACCATGACTCTGGTACACTACAGAACGGGGAAATCTTTCAGATTCAAAGCTCCCCAAAGTGTGATGGTCCCATGGATCCAAGAATGTGGCTCAGACCCTTGTGTGATAAGATATCACTCCTAAAGCTCAGAGCTGCTCAGAACTGGATTAGGTACTCAAATAGGACACAAAAGTCTACTTATCTCCATTTTCCTTTTTCCCAAAAAAGTATCATAAATGTTCCATTACAGTGAAAATGTCAACTGTATTCACCATTTAGGAGCCACCTGTTCAAGTTCAAATGCACTGATAGTCTAGGTTCAGAAACAGTTAATATCAAAGAAATATACTTTTTTTTCTTTACTGATGAAGGTCATATAATACAATCCTGACTGTGTCCTGCTGGTCTTCCAAAGATTCAGTACATGACACATATGAATTACTCTGCTACTAAGAAGAGCAGATAAGGATCGTTTTTTTTTATAACCTGATAACTTGCTCCTTCTGAAAACTGGTATTACGTGCTCTATCTGGATTGCTTGCTGGTATATGGAAAGAGGCATTTTATTCCAAGTAGAAATTTCCAAACATTTCTGGGGCAGCCAAAGAGAACGGATATATATGTGAGGAGGCAGACGAAGCAAAAGCAAAAGACAAAAAGCCAGGGGAAGACTTTGCATTTGTCTTTGTTGAATTTTGGCAGATTCTAACTAGTCCACTCCTTCAGCCTGTCCATGCCCACAATGCAGTGGGTGAGCCATCAACTGACAGGCTGGACTCAAAAGGTTCTAGTAAATGGGGTTATGTTGGGCTGGTGATCAGTCACTAGCAGGTTCCACAGGGATTCATCTTAGGACCAGCGCTCTTCAATGCCTTTATAAAGGACTTAGACTCAGGACTTGAGGGATTGTTTAGTAAGTTTGCTGATGACACAGAACTGTGGGGAGCAGTTGAGAGCAGAGAGGCCCTGCAGAGGGGTCTGGACAAATTGGAGAACCTGGCAATCTCCAATCATATGAAGTTCAACAAGAGCAAGTGCCAGATTCTGCACCTGGGACACGGCAACCCTGGCTGTACATACAGCCTGGGGGACAAGATGCTGGAAAACAGCTCTGCAGAGAGGGATCTGGGGGTTCTGGCTGATGGTAAGTTGAACATGAGCCGACAGTGTCCCTGGCAACCAAGAGGGACCCGTGTCCTGGTGCATCCAGCACAGCATCACCAGCCGGGCAGGGAGGGGATTGTCCCACTCTGCTCTGCACTGGGGCAGCCTCACCTGGAGCATTCACTGTGTGCAGGGCTGGGGACAAAGGATAAAAAGAACATAAAGCTACTTGAGAGTGTCCAGAAGAGGCTACAAAGTTGGTGAAGGGTTTGGAGAGGAAGCTGGATGAGGAGCAGCCAAAGTCACTTGGTTTGTCCACCCTGGAGGAGACTGTGGGGAGACCTCACTGCAGTTAAAGCTTCCTCACAAGGCGAGGAGCAGGGGCAGGTGCCAAACTCTTCTCCTTAGTGACCAATGACAGAACCTGAGGGAATGGCAGGAAGATCCTCCCCAGGGAGGTGTCACAACCCCAAAGCCTGACAGTCTTCAAGAAGAGACTGGACAACATCCTCAGACACATGGTGTGAACTGTGGGGTTGTGCTGTGCAGGGACAAGAGTCGGACTCAATGATCCTTGTGGGTCCTTTACAACTCAAGACATTCTATGATTCTATGATGTCCTTCTGGATGGCAGCCCTACCATTCAGTGTACCAACTGGTCTTCCCCCATCTGGAGTCCTTGGGAATACACTGCATCACCTCTGATGTTCTTGACAAAAATATCAAATAGGACAGGTCTCAGGACCATCCCCTGTGGCACTCTGTTTGTTACAGGTCTCCAGGTACACTTTGACCCATTAACCACTACCGTCTGTGTCCAACCACTCAGCCAGATTTTAAGCATCTACTGATCCAGACTGTAACATCCTAACGTGGATACAGAGAAATTGGACACAAGAAAGCCATGCTAGAATTCAGGGAATTGACATTCACTGCTCTCCTTTCAGCCCAAATCCAGTTATTTTATCGCATCAGGTAATCAGGTTGGTTGGGCATTATTTAGCCTTGGTAAATCCATGCTAACTGTTCGCAATCACCTGCAAAGCGCCCATCACTGAAGCCGAATATAAAAATGTTTACCACCCATTCTCCCCTTGAAATGAAACACGACAGTTTTACAACACATACAGCAGCAAATGCTTCTTTATGGCAGCACTAATATATCTAGAATATGAGATCTGCAGATCTTTGCCTACACAATTACCCAAACCATGTCAAATAAGGCATGCACATTTTTTGCTCATCTCTCTCATCCCACAGTCTTTAAATGCAAACTTTTTGCTGGCAGTTCTTCTTTGGAAACAAACTGTAGTTTAATATAGGGTGGGAAGTATTTTTCTTTGTTTGCACAGAAGGATAAGGCGCCTGTCTTGTTCGACTCTATAATCCACAGTTATTGTCAGTGTGATAGGAATAAAAACCTTTCAAAACCAAGCCACAACTCTGAGTTCATAGTTCAAAAGGGGTCACGGAAAGACAACAAAGGGAATAATCAATGTAAATCCAACCCTTCACTTGAAGACTGGCTTTCATCAGAAGGCTATGAGAAGTCAGATGGAAAACACAGTTAAAGAACAGCTCCACAAAAATCAATGCAGAGCAACCGAGGAATGGCTCTTAAAATTGGATTAATCTCTCTTCTCTTTCTCCCATTGAGAAACTATGATACCAATTTAAACCGAGACTTCAAAAGGCATTTGGGTGCCAAGTGAAGAAAATTAAGCATTGAGAAATGTATGATGGGTACAGGGAACACAATCCAAAACTTCAGATATATGGTACATGAAAAATTAACTCTCTATGCCAGGGGTATCAAAGTCATTTTCACCAGGGACCACATCAGCCTTGCAGTAGCCTTCAAAGGTCCAAATGTAATTTTAGGACTGTATAAAGGTAGGAGTAGGAATAACCCCAGGAACCAGTACAGGTTGGGGCAGACCTGCCTGAAAGCAGCACTGGGGAGAAAGACCTGGGAGTTCTGGTGGATAACAGGTTGACCATGAGTCAACAATATCCCCTTTTGGCCAAGAGGCCAAGGGTACCTGGGGTGCATTAGGAGGAGTGTGAGCAGCAGGTCAGGGAGGTTGTTCCTCCGCCTCTGCTCTGCCCTGGTGAGGCCGCACCTGGAGTTCTGTGTCCAGTTCTGAGCATCCCAGTTAAAGCAGGACAAGGAATTACTGGAGGGAGTCCACTGGCTATGAAGATGATCAGGGGTCTGGAGCATCTTTCTTATGAGGAGAGACTGAGAGAGCTGGGGCTGTTCAGTCTGGAGAAAAAAAGGCTCTTGTGCTTATAAATATCTCCAGGGTGGGTGTAAAGAGGGTGCGACCAGACTCTTTTTAGTGGTGCCCAATGACAGGATGAGGGGCAATGGGCACAGACTGAAGTGCCATCTGAATATGAGAAGAAACTTCTTTCCTTTGAGGTGACAGAGCCCTGGACCAGGCTGCCCAGAGAGGTTGTGGAGTCTCCTTCTCTGGAGACATTCAAACCCACCTGGACACCTTCCTGTGTGATCTGCTCTGGTGAACCTGCTTTAGCAGGTGAGTTGGACTGGATGATCTCCAGAGGTCACTTCAACCCCAACCAGTCTGTGACTCTGTGAAAAACAGCAGGATGTGTAATTTGGGGGCTAAGTTCAGATGTCTAGGAGTCTAGTGCCATTTGAAAGACTTCAGGGCATCCCATGTGGCCTCCAACTGCTGATCCAGAAGGGCACGAGCCTGCCCTAGGTCCTGTACCTCATCTGACACAGATGGTTATAATTTTGGGTATCTTGAAACCACTGAAATGCCTCAAGCAGCACTAAAACTTTTGTTTAAGAACTGAATTGATCTTAAGCAACGTATGTCCTGGGCTGCTCTAAAACTGAGGAGACAGAGCAATTAGCATTAGATGCTACTGTCTTTCTTGATATCCCCAGTTTTCCAAATAAACTTGGAAAATAGAAACAAAACAAAACACCACACCCAAAACAAACCAAGAAAAAAGCCTAACAGAAGTACGGGAAAGAAAGACTAAGGCAGAACACCCAATGGAAGCCCAGGATAAGGAGAAGAAATTAGCAGAGCAAACGAGCATTTTTTGTACTCTGTCATGTGGAAAGAATACAAAACTTGTTTTTTCTCCAGCTCCTCAAAGGGACATAGCTCCTATGAATCATAAAAACATCATTCTGCATTAAAATAATAGGAAGCTTTTCATGGATTGTCACCCCAGCAAGCCTTGGAGATCCAATATCTAAGCAAATTCATCTTGCAATACTCCAAAATCTAAGAAAACACCCGTACAAAAAAATCTCATTTTCACTGCAGTGCTCCTCTATTCTACTCCAACAAAAATCAAGACTTTATCTTTGCTTCTTGTCTCTCAGATACTGGAAGTCTCTGGAAATGCCACCATGACATTGAGGACCTTGCTAAAACACTTAGATACAAACCAAGGAATCGCAAGGGATCACAACATCCCTTCAGAGAGGGATAAACTGAGGCATTTAAATGACATATGAGGACACGTAAGCTACTGACAGACCATGAATACTCTAGACTCACTGTTCACTGTCCTATACATTAGCCTTTTATTTTAACACTCCCCTTGTCTTTGTAGAAAGAGTCGGTGATTTGAGGTGATGTCTAAACTGACACCTACCAACCCAAAGTCTATAACAAAATATTTCCAACATCAGCCAGAGCTCTCATCTCATCTTGAACCCAACTGGCTAAAGCCCAGCCCTGAAGCTTTTGGCTATAGCATGATGTATTTATTTTGTACTTAAAGGAATAAAGCTAATTAATTTTTAGACCTTGCTGAATATGAGAATCTTCCCCCTATTGCTGGCAGCATTTACAATGAATCTTTTAATGCTTTTTACACTGACCAGAAAAAAAAAAAAAAAGCTGAATAAGGCATTTCCTAATGGTGGTACAAGGCCTAGAAGCATTACAGCTAATTGTTCTTACTGTTCATAGAGCAGACAGACAAAGGTCGGGTTGTCTTAACAGCTTGTATGCTGTCAAGCTGTATTTGTTCTTGAAAACATACATCAGTCCTTTCCACCCCAAGTAGCGACTGAAGTGTACCAAGCTCCAAGAATCCTACTTAAGAGCCAATTTCTTTCTTATGCTCTAGTAAAATAGATAGATAAAGGCGAGCAGCAATACTCAGTACACCTCAATCGCCAGATAAGACCTGTTTTTGCACAAAGAGAATTAGATGCACTGTTTTGCCATGAATTCCCACAGATTGGGGATGAGAAAGGGACAATTAAATCATCCTAATTAATCTAGGCTGTCTGCCCTTGCATCACACATCTCCTATGCATCAGGGATAAATCACTTCCTTAGAGAAAGCTGTCATTGAGTGAGGCAGCCACCCTGGATGGGAATGCATGAGAAGATGAAAAACCTATTGTTCTTTTACTAACTTCCACCAATTTTCATTACCTTTACTGTTAGAAATAACGAGTAAATGTCTCCATCCAGGTGTCTGGTTCCAGCTTCCAGACATTGATTCCTGTTATATTTTTTCTCTGCTACATCTGAGAACCCTGGATGCTCAGTATTTTCCTGCAAGGACAGTACAAGTACAGTGTAATAAAGTTTCCTCTAAGTCTTCATTCCAATAATCTATATACACTTCCAGTTTCTTCATTTATGGTATTGTTTTCAACCTGGGTTTTTTCTATAGCCATTTTAAAATGTAGTAGAAAGAGATGTCTGTACTTGACCATTCCAGTGCAGAATTAAAACCTCCTCCTGCACCCTAAGGAGGACTCACCTGTACTAAATTTCTACTGGATGAAGTCTTCTTCAGAACTCGTCAACTTAGGCTCATTTTTTGGTCAGTGGGAAGAGACAAACCCTAGTAGGATAAGATTGTTGTGGCTTCTCTCAGCCAAGGATAAATATTGCAAATAGATGGGACAAACTGTGTCCTAAAAATTGTTTTTTTCTGTGCTTTGACTATAACAAAAGCGTGAACGTAAGTGCTAATAAAGAAGGCATCTAATGGCAGTGAGATAAATTGCACCTACTTGACAATAGTCATGGGAGTATATCCAAAGATATAGGTCTTGAGTTACAGTAACATAATAACAGGTAAACAATGGCAGGAAAACACCATAGTCATGAGATTTAATAACAGGCACTCTTGGGAAAAATGCTTCTTCTCTTTTCCTATAGCACAGATGTGGAGAAACTTGTCCCCTAATCTATCCCATTAAATGAGAGACATTTGCTGAGAGGTAATTAATCCTCACAGGTGTAACATGGACTTATCACTGGCAACAAACACTATTTATTCCATTCATGTTTAATCCACAGTTTCTTCGGGACTCCCTTCTGGGACCCAAAGTGACTTCTGAAGCTTCAGTCTCTGCACTTGTATTTGCTAAGTTGATTATCTTCCCTCCCAGGTCTTGAAAAGGTATTATTCAGTTTTCTTCAAACTTTAACTGCCTCAAATTGCATGAGAAGCTGCCCCTTTCTGGAGCTATTTCTGTTCCAGCTTGACAGGAACAGTAACTAAAGTGCAGGTCTATTGATTAAATATCCTTATTTTTCCCCTTGTAACAGCCTAAGGCATTTAATCAATATGGCAATGCCCCATATCATGGACCAAAGGCACAATATCCATTGATCATAAACTGCCTCGAAGAAGTGGTGTAAAGTGATTTTATGACCTGACACCTGCTGAAATGCCCATTCGTAGCGGAACAGATACATACATTTCCTTCCACGAGCTGGTTACATAAAAAGAACTAAACATCGCAGGGAACAGCTGTATAGTTTCTGCTTGACAGAAAAGACCCCTATGATCTTATGATTTCAGATACATCAAAAGGACACAGATTTTGCAAAAGCACATTCATACAACATGTCCTATATCTCCTGAAGGCGATGCGCAAACACGTCCCAAGAGGAGAAGAACATGGCAGTCTATCTAACATATGGATCCTGATCATACAACACCTGAACTGCTCACAAGCTTATTATTTTTTAAATGTAATTCTCCTCAAAGCCTTTTTTAGGGGACTGAGTAGTCTATTTATTATTAGGAAGGTAGACCTGATGGGTGTTGAAATAGTTTTTCAGTAAAGTAATGCCATTTATGATCACTATTCTTGGGGCTATGTAGATACTAGTGAATGCCTAAGTGCACATAAACCTGTATTAAAACAAACAAACAAATAATAGCACTAATTACTTCACTTGGGAAACCACTAGGTACAGAAAGTACATGGCCTGTGGCTATAAGTTATATTTCATGAAGGAAATATAAGTATAACCACCTATTCCTTCACATATTTGTTTGCCTACATTTAAACAAACATAAATATACACTAGAAACTTTATTGACAAATCTTTCTCAATGCCTCATGTCACTAAGGTCAAAGAGTCCGTAGCATATGAATTATTTGAATGAAATTCAAAAAGTTCATAATGGATTTATTTATCTGTTTTCTCTTCTTTGCCATTTCATAAAAAAGCCTCTCTGGCATCTGTAGATTATATTATGAAGTGAGATTAATAATGGAAATAGAATAGTGGCAACTGTTACAAGTGAAGGTACCTACGAACAAAAGAACATTTTTACTTTTTTTCACTCAGGGCATAGAAAAAAAAATAGACTTTTGTAGTCCCAGTGCTTAAGACCATGGTCTGTGTGGCAAGAACTTTAAGCCGTCAGGAAATTTTGTCTTTTGTCAATATCCTAATTGCTTGGTGCGAGTTTAGCAACTGAGACAAAAACTCAACGGTCATCAGCAAAACTCAATATTCATCAACTCAGAGCTCCTGAAAATTAAAGGTCCAATCAATTTCTATGTAAATCTTGGGGCTGAAGCTTGGTGTTTACTTGGAAGAGCAAGATGTAATTGCTGGTTTGCGGGTCTCTTGTGAGATCTTTGGAAATCCAAGACAGCAGTCATCGGAGCCAGTATATCCCAAAAGTCCAGATACCAGTGAGACTGAGGTGACAGAATATGAGAGACTCAGTGTCAGGGACTCATAAGGATAATGGCTCAAATATTGTGGCAAAACCAATTCATCCAACCACAGGAGATGGTACATTCAGCATAGGATGAATTGCAATTTCCATATCAAGGACAAGCTAAGGAGCCACAGACCAGGCCAGCCGATACAAGAGATGGGGGCACAAAGGAAAAAGCTGAGACCCTTCAACATGACCCGTGATTTGTCAATCTTTGACAACCAATGGTAGGACAAGGGGTAATGGGTTCAAACTGGAACACAAGAGGTTCCACTTAAATTTGAGAAGAAACTTCTTCCCAGTGAGGGTGACAGAGCCTGGACCAGGCTGCCCAGGGAGGTTGTGGAGTCTCCTTCTCTGTAGACATTCAAACCCGCCTGGACACCTTCCTGTGTAACCTCATCTGGGTGTTCCTGCTCCGGTGGGGGAATTGCACTGGATGAGCTTTCCAGGTCCATTCCAATCCCTGACATTCTGGGATTCTGCTATCTTTCACAATCACCCCTTCCCCAGACTTTTCTATCTTTTGCAATAACACCTCCACAAAAGACCAAAAATTACACAAGTGGGCAACCCAGAGGCTATGAGGTCACCTTGTGCAAGCACTGGAGTGCCCACCCACCACCCTGGGGATCACTCTGCCCATCAGTCTCACCATAGAAACTGAACAAGACACCAGAGGACACTGCATATCTCCGGATCCAAAACTTCAAACTCCATCACACATAAAGTGGAGCCATAAAGATGGTGAAATCCTTCTCTTTTCTTTCTTTCCCATAGTTCTACTTTTTTTCTGCTTTCCTTTTATAAGTAACATAGTAACATAAGATTTACAGCCCCGCATGTGCCACAAACTTTTTATGTTTACCAATCGAACCTCAAATAACGTAAATCCTTCTGCCACCAAATCATATACCAATTGGGCCAAGCTGCAAAATAAAAGCCTTTTGCTAATGGACCTTAAGTATTGTGTGTACTGTTTTCCAACTAAGGGGACCCACAAACCTGAGTCACTTCTCTCCCCGACTCATAACCCTGGGTGGGATGTGACGCTCAACAAGGTAAGAAATCAGGAATTTCAGAAAAGTCAAGTAGCTTAGGAGGCACAATGGGTTGCACTGATCTTGTTGCCCTGCCTGGTGTACAATGACGAGCGTGGGCATCTGCACATTGACTTGTGTTCCAGAGTTAAAATCTGGGTTACAGCAATACAAATGAGAAGCAGGATTCAACTGCCTTGATTTTATAAATCTAAAAAACAGGTGAGTAACCAAATTAATTGTCCTCAAGAGGGCAAGTCATTGCATCCTTGAGTAGATCTTTAAAATGGGGGAGGATGACTCACCTTTTAAAGACACTAATCTTGTCTCAAGTGGTTACGAAGCAAAACTTGACAATTGATTTAGCACAGGTTCAGAGTGATATACATGTAGGCAACCTAGACATTCTCAGATCTCTTTCCAGTCAGGAAAAAGAAAGAGGATTTCTAAGACAGCCATTCACCTGATAAATTCTAGGTGTCTCCTGTGGGATGAGATGAATTTGTAAAGCTTTGCAATAGAGATATCAAGAGTGGTTGGAGAGACGTATGAATGGAAATTTCTCTGTAAGAGAGTACCAGAGCAAACATTAGAGGGAGGATTACAGAAATGGCACACATTGATAACCAAGGACACAATGAAAAATAGTCAAGGTGATAAAGACCAGTGAATGTGCTGTTACACCATCCCTGTACTCTGTTTTTCAGAGGAACATGAGACATAGCAAGGATTCAAGGCAGTGCTGTTTTTCCTGTCCCACACAAATCACCCTGGCCAGGCTACTTGACACACACATCTCAGTGATTATGGCATTATGGTTATATGGTTTACAATATGTGGGTGTGTGAGCGTGAGCAAAATCTATGAGACAGTATGAGTGAGAGTGCATCACTGAGATTAATTTTGTTTAAAATAAATACCACTTCCGTATTTCATCGCACTGATTTCCTACAAATTGTGCTGTGAACATTTCTATCCCCTGATTACAAATCAATAATAGGTAACCATTTAAGATATTTCTTTTTTGGGCAGGTTAATCTTATTCTTCCTCTGAAAAAAAACAAACCAAACTAAAACAAAAACCCACCAAGCTTTGTGTGCCATTTTTCTGACTCTGTGATGGGAGAAATAGTATTTTCTCCTGTTCTCAGAATGAAAGCCCAACATATGTTGATGTGCTCCTGGACTTTGTTATGTGGCCCACCACAGTGCCTAGAATAAAAGAGTAAACCCCTCTCCTAACAGCTATACCTGGCCTTTGAAAACATCACCTGTTCTGGACAAAGAGGGGTTATTGATACCCAAGTACAGGATGAATGAGAAACAAAATTTACAAAGAGACAGTGACTTCTTTTAGATTATTTCATTCTACGCAGTTATAAGGACTGTTTAAGGAAATATATCTATACTTATATATGTAATTGTCAGGCTGGCGTGACATAAAGTTGAAAAATGACCTACAATTCATTTAAATTCTACTTGGAATTATCTCTTTTTCCTTTAAACATTTTGCAATAGCTCAAACACTCCTTTTCCATCCTATCCTTATAATTATTCTGAAAGAACATATTGGTTTGAATTTTTTGTTCAAGGT